>NC_079170.1:7069870-7214870 GCF_947568905.1 Ostrea edulis | reverse complement strand
ATAGATACCTGTATAGATAGATACCTGTATAGATAGATACCTGTATGTATAGATAGATACCTGTATGTATAGATACCTGTATAGATAGATACCTGTATGTATAGATAGATATCTGTATGTATAGATAGATACCTGTATGTATGTATAGATACCTGTATGTATAGATAGATACCTGTATGTATAGATAGATACCTGTATGTATAGATAGATACCTGTATGTATAGATAGATACCTGTATGTATAGATAGATATCTGTATGTATAGATAGATATCTGTATGTATAGATAGATACCTGTATGTATAGATAGATATCTGTATGTATAGATAGATACCTGTATGTATAGATAGATACCTGTATAGATAGATACCTGTATGTATAGATAGATACCTGTATGTATAGATAGATATCTGTATGTATAGATAGATACCTGTATGTATAAATAGATACCTGTATGTATAGATAGATACCTGTATAGATAGATACCTGTATAGATAGATACCTGTATGTATAGATAGATACCTGTATAGATAGATACCTGTATGTATAGATAGATACCTGTATAGATAGATACCTGTATAGATAGATAGATACCTGTATAGATAGATACCTGTATGTATAGATAGATACCTGTATGTATAGATAGATACCTGTATAGATAGATACCTGTATAGATAGATACCTGTATGTATAGATAGATACCTGTATGTATAGATAGATACCTGTATAGATAGATACCTGTATGTATAGATAGATACCTGTGTGTATAGATATCTGTATGTATAGATAGATACCTGTATAGATAGATACCTGTATAGATAGATACCTGTATGTATAGATAGATATCTGTATGTATAGATAGATACCTGTATAGATAGATATCTGTATGTATAGATAGATACCTGTATAGATAGATACCTGTATGTATAGATAGATACCTGTATGTATAGATAGATACCTGTATGTATAGATAGATACCTGTATAGATAGATACCTGTATGTATAGATAGATACCTGTATAGATAGATACCTGTATGTATAGATAGATACCTGTATGTATAGATAGATACCTGTATAGATAGATATCTGTATGTATAGATAGATATCTGTATGTATAGATAGATACCTGTATGTATAGATAGATACCTGTATAGATAGATACCTGTATGTATAGATAGATACCTGTATAGATAGATACCTGTATGTATAGATAGATATCTGTATGTATAGATAGATACCTGTATGTATAGATAGATACCTGTATGTATAGATAGATACCTGTATGTATAGATAGATACCTGTATGTATAGATAGATACCTGTATGTATAGATACCTGTATAGATAGATACCTGTATAGATAGATACCTGTATAGATAGATACCTGTATGTATAGATACCTGTATGTATAGATAGATACCTGTATAGATAGATACCTGTATAGATAGATACCTGTATGTATAGATAGATATCTGTATGTATAGATAGATATCTGTATGTATAGATAGATACCTGTATGTATAGATAGATACCTGTATAGATAGATACCTGTATAGATAGATAGATACCTGTATGTATAGATAGATACCTGTATAGATAGATAGATACCTGTATGTATAGATAGATACCTGTATGTATAGATAGATACCTGTATGTATAGATAGATACCTGTATAGATAGATACCTGTATGTATAGATAGATACCTGTATAGATAGATACCTGTATAGATAGATACCTGTATGTATAGATAGATACCTGTATAGATAGATACCTGTATAGATAGATACCTGTATAGATAGATACCTGTATGTATAGATAGATACCTGTATGTATAGATAGATATCTGTATAGATAGATACCTGTATGTATAGATAGATACCTGTATGTATAGATAGATACCTGTATGTATAGATAGATACCTGTATAGATAGATACCTGTATAGATAGATACCTGTATGTATAGATAGATACCTGTATGTATAGATAGATACCTGTATGTATAGATAGATACCTGTATAGATAGATACCTGTATGTATAGATAGATACCTGTATAGATAGATACCTTTATAGATAGATACCTGTATGTATAGATAGATACCTGTATAGATAGATACCTGTATGTATAGATAGATACCTGTATGTATAGATAGATACCTGTATAGATAGATACCTGTATGTATAGATAGATATATACCTGTATGTATAGATAGATACCTGTATGTATAGATAGATACCTGTATAGATAGATACCTGTATGTATAGATAGATACCTGTATGTATAGATAGATACCTGTATGTATAGATAGATACCTGTATGTATAGATAGATACCTGTATGTATAGATAGATACCTGTATGTATAGATAGATACCTGTATAGATAGTTACCTGTATGTATAGATAGATACCTGTATAGATAGATAGATACCTGTATAGATAGATACCTGTATAGATAGATACCTGTATGTATAGATAGATACCTGTATAGATAGATAGATACCTGTATAGATAGATACCTGTATAGATAGATATCTGTATGTATAGATAGATACCTGTATGTATAGATAGATATCTGTATGTATAGATAGATACCTGTATAGATAGATACCTGTATGTATAGATAGATACCTGTATGTATAGATAGATACCTGTATAGATAGATACCTGTATGTATAGATAGATACCTGTATAGATAGATACCTGTATAGATAGATACCTGTATAGATAGATACCTGTATGTATAGATAGATACCTGTATGTATAGATAGATACCTGTATGTATAGATAGATACCTGTATGTATAGATAGATACCTGTATAGATAGATACCTGTATAGATAGATACCTGTATGTATAGATAGATACCTGTATAGATAGATACCTGTATGTATAGATAGATACCTGTATAGATAGATACCTGTATGTATAGATACCTGTATGTATAGATAGATACCTGTATGTATAGATAGATACCTGTATGTATAGATAGATACCTGTATAGATAGATACCTGTATGTATAGATAGATATCTGTATGTATAGATAGATACCTGTATGTATAGATAGATACCTGTATGTATAGATAGATACCTGTATGTATAGATAGATACCTGTATGTATAGATAGATATCTGTATGTATAGATAGATACCTGTATAGATAGATACCTGTATGTATAGATAGATACCTGTATGTATAGATACCTGTATAGATAGATACCTGTATAGATAGATACCTGTATGTATAGATAGATACCTGTATGTATAGATAGATACCTGTATAGATAGATACCTGTATAGATAGATACCTGTATGTATAGATAGATACCTGTATAGATAGATACCTGTATGTATAGATAGATACCTGTATAGATAGATACCTGTATAGATAGATACCTGTATGTATAGATAGATACCTGTATGTATAGATAGATACCTGTATGTATAGATAGATACCTGTATAGATAGATACCTGTATGTATAGATAGATACCTGTATAGATAGATACCTGTATGTATAGATAGATACCTGTATGTATAGATAGATACCTGTATAGATAGATACCTGTATAGATAGATACCTGTATGTATAGATAGATACCTGTATAGATAGATACCTGTATGTATAGATAGATACCTGTATAGATAGATACCTGTATGTATAGATAGATACCTGTATGTATAGATAGATACCTGTATAGATAGATACCTGTATAGATAGATAGATACCTGTATAGATAGATACCTGTATGTATAGATAGATACCTGTATGTATAGATAGATACCTGTATAGATAGATACCTGTATAGATAGATACCTGTATGTATAGATAGATACCTGTATGTATAGATAGATACCTGTATGTATAGATAGATACCTGTATGTATAGATAGATACCTGTATGTATAGATAGATACCTGTATGTATAGATAGATACCTGTATAGATAGATACCTGTATGTATAGATAGATACCTGTATGTATAGATAGATATCTGTATGTATAGATAGATACCTGTATGTATAGATAGATATCTGTATGTATAGATAGATACCTGTATGTATAGATAGATACCTGTATGTATAGATAGATACCTGTATGTATAGATAGATACCTGTATAGATAGATACCTGTATGTATAGATAGATACCTGTATGTATAGATAGATACCTGTATGTATAGATAGATACCTGTATGTATAGATAGATACCTGTATGTATAGATAGATACCTGTATAGATAGATACCTGTATGTATAGATAGATACCTGTATAGATAGATACCTGTATGTATAGATAGATACCTGTATGTATAGATAGATACCTGTATGTATAGATAGATACCTGTATAGATAGATACCTGTATAGATAGATACCTGTATGTATAGATAGATACCTGTATAGATAGATACCTGTATGTATAGATAGATACCTGTATAGATAGTTACCTGTATAGATAGATACCTGTATAGATAGATATATACCTGTATAGATAGATATATACCTGTATAGATAGATACCTGTATAGATAGATATATACCTGTATAGATAGATATATACCTGTATAGATATATTAATTTCATGTTGATATCTGCAGATTCAAACGGTTAAAATTAAACAAATGCTTGGCTTGGCGATCACTTAGAATATGACGTCTATTACAAGGAAAGGTTTTTCATGTAAATAATTTACTAAAACCCTAGGCTTGCACGTTTTACGTAATGATTCACCCGCCCAAATTGACAGTACGTTTTCTCTTTTCGAACGACCCAAATAAACTTCATGGAAACGACTATAAATTGGCTTTTCCATATATAACAGTATAGTATTTACAGGAATGGAGAACGGACATTCAAAAAAATCTTTTACCATAAAATAATTACATTAAGGAAGCAATCTAAATCTGAATTCAGTGAGGCTTTCCATTAGCGGTCCGTTTCAGACAACACCACTGACAAATTCGTAAAACCGGCGTTCATTCATGCTACCTAAATTGCCATTCGGCGACACTGGCAAAAACGTTATTACCGGGTAAATGGAAAGCAGTTTTAAAACGATCTTAGCCGTGGTTGTCCGGCCTTGGCGGAGATTTGCTGTCTCCGATTGCTGAAAATCAATTCCGGACCTTGTGATGCATCCTCACGATCATAAAATGGTGGATTTTTCACACAAAATCTAAATTGCAACTTTATACGTTTCCTCTTTGCGAACAAACCATCAATCTGTGACAAGACTGGGTAGCCCAATCCGCAAAATTCTGAATTCAGATCCAGATTGATTTGCTTCCAAAATGTAATAATCTACTGAGTTATTCAAATCAGATTTTGTATCCATTTTCGGGTCAGGATATACGTGCCCCCCCCCCCCCCCCCCCTATTTTCTTTCTACATGTACATGTGAAGTTGTCTATATTGAATTTGGCTGATAATAATTCCGTATTTTTTTAACCTATTCACATTTTTTTATTATTATCTACAATTCATCAAATCGATTTTTATGAGAAAATTTGGGTTGTCAATATAGTTTGCCGTTTCATTTAAGTCGCATTCAAAACCTTTTCATTTATCTTGGGATGTCGTCAGCTATTGCGTCACACATTTGTTCTTATTGTTCCACGCCTACCGTGACATGGGACCGCCATTTTTGGACCGAGTTTACGTGGAGAATTTACATAATACGGACTTTTTATGAACAAAGTTCTCCAACTTAATTATAGCAAGTGTGTGATGAAATCAAAATGAACCACAGCTTCAGTGAAATTGATTAAATGATATCCCGGACATCTTGAATATTGACAAAACACAACATCTTCCTCGGGTGCTTTAACGAATTTTGTCTCAGTACGCCCGACTTAAAAACCAATAACCGCGATGTTCGGAATATCATTTCAATCAACCTCACCAACGCTGTGGTTCATTTCAATTTCATCACCCGCCTGTGTTAACATGAAGTCCTCTTCAGTCGATCAAAAAGTCCATATTCATCGTCGGAACTTGCATGTCGACATGTCTTAACTCTGCAAGATTCGGGGAACTTGTTCGATGTGTTGATGGGGCAAGAAAGCGAGCAAAAGTATCGTGGCCACCTGACAATGATTCGATATTTCATTAGGATAGTAAAAATCACGAAATGGACCACAGTAGTTCACATGATAAACATTCTATATTTTAGTTTAATTGGTCATGATGTAATTGCTTTCGGTGAATCTGAATTTATTTGCAAGAAGGGCGGGCACTCGTCCCCGTTCTTCGTCCAAATACGGTACTACCAAGTAAATTAAGATAAACCAAAATAAATATATATGCCCATCCGTTTAATTCAGCGGGTGAACGTGTGAGGCTGCCGATAGCGAGTTCGAATCGCAGGGGTTTAAATTTCTTTTTCCCCGGTTACTTTCTGCTACAACTGCATGTTCCCCTTGGGTTATTACTAAATACAGTCAATTTTGGAAGTTTTCAATTCTAAAATGATATTAAGAAATTAATATCAGTTTTGAAAGTACATAAAGGCATGAAATGCAACACCTCGCGCAAGCATACTTTTCATGAAGCGTGTTAGTATTAGTTTGGCGGATTAATCTCCGGGAATAAGAACATTCTGAGTGATGCGGTGGCGTGGTTTCATCAGAGACAGATATGTTATATTTGTCTCTGGTTTCATGCATGGTCTTGTTTGGAAACACTGTAGGGGTGGTCTTGTTTGGGAACACTGTAGGGGTGGTCTTGTTTGGGAACACTGTAGGGTGGTGTTGTTTGGGAACACTAGGGGTGGTCTTGTTTGGGAACACTGTAGGGATGGCTTCAATAGAGCTCTGTAGAGGGAACCCGTGATTGTAGTTTCATTCCATATCCTGTTTAAGAACATGGTGGGCGTGGTTTTACCTGGTAACGTGTCTGTCTGACAAAATGTAGTTCCACTAGAAAGTTACTGGTTTAATAGCATATCCTGACTGTGGAGTGCGAGGTGAAGATAACGAACAGTGATCAATCTCATAACTCCTATAAAGGTGAAGATAACGAACAGTGATCAATCTCATAACTCATATAAAGGTGAAGATAACGAACAGTGATCAATCTCATAACTCCTATAAAGGTGAAGATAACGAACAGTGGTCAATCTCATAACTCCTATAAAGGTGAAGATAACGAACAGTGATCAATCTCATAACTCCTATAAAGGTGAATATAACAAATAGTGATCAATGTCATAACTCGATCCTATAAAGGTGAAGATAACGAACAGTGATCAATCTCATTATTCCCATAAAGGTGAAGATAACGAACAGTGATCAATCTCATAACTCCTATAAAGGTGAAGATAACGAACAGTGATCAATCTCATAACTCCTATAAAGGTGAAGATAACGAACAGTGGTCAATCTCATAACTCCTATAAAGGTGAAGATAACGAATAGTGGTCAATCTCATAACTCCTATAAAGGTGAAGATAACGAATAGTGGTCAATCTCATAACTCCTATAAAGGTGAAGATAATGAACAGTGATCAATCTCATAACTCCTATAAAGGTGAAGATAACTAACAGATATTCTGCTTCAGATGAGTGTGTGTAGGAACAATAGGTTTGAGCTCACCTGATATCCGGCGTGGGAACCTCTTGTATATGAAGGTTGTGAGTGTAGGGGTGGTTTAGGTGTGGTGTAGGGGACACCAGGTATAGCTTCAGGTGCAATGAATAACTGACAAAGCTTAATCATAACTGCACAGTTTAAAGCAATCCATGACCTACCAATGTACTGAATTTTGAACATACAAATATAGGTGCACGTTCTCATTTTGCCAATCCAAAAACCAAGAACCACATGAAACAGTATGATATCATGATACACATGCTTATCAGCAGTATCATTACCGGTACTGAATAATATCTCATCAGCAGTCTCCTCCGTGGTGTATACATTGACCAGTGGGGCCATATTTCAGGTTTAATGTCAAAACCAATAGTTTCCAGGAGAGAAAATATTTCCTTTAAAGAATGCAAAATCAATTAGGAAACAAAGACATGAACCCCGGCTGCCTTAATGGAAATTCTTAGACTTGAAAATCATGTTCATTCCCAATCCCATGAAACTGTAGCTGGGTAATAAATCCAATTATGAAGGAAATCGGAGCACAGGAGATGAAGATTTGTGATGTTTATCAACATGCTGAATTAAATCCTTTTAATAACCTTTTTTTTTTTCTTTTCTTTTTAGCAGTCCTAGAAATTTCCGACAAAAAATAATAACAAATTCATGTCTGAAAGATAAGCGTCTAAAGAATGCATTTCCCAATAATTAAAGACGCTCCTCGGGGTGCTGATTATTGATTAAATACACAATGAATCCCTGTCATATTCTGGAGCCTGGTGCAACGATTAATGTCTCTAACCTATAAAAGGTAGTGTAGCAATTTTTTCCAAGTACATATGTACTTCACTGCAGAAACCCAGAAAAGAAGCTCAGGTGGTGTATATATGCCATTAACCGTTACTCAACAAATACCTGAATGTTAATGAAACATATCAACATATTGTAGATTACTTTTTATTTATTTTGCGAGACCTTATTTTTGCGAGGATACAATTACTTATTTATTCATGAGATATAACTTTTGCGAATCATTATGTATAGCTTAAGTCTTCCATATTTAAGAATTTATTTGTGAATGACTAGTCTCGTGAAATTAGGCGTAAATAATATTCTCGCGAATAAAATGTGATTTACATTAATCAATGGTAACATTATACAATGAGTTTGTTTGGGTTCTTTTTACACCATTCCTGATGCATATATCATATACACACTTCACTGCAAAAAAAGCAGTTTGATTCGTTCATAATTATTTTTATATATAAGTACAAAAAAAAAAATAGCCGAGGCCAAAAATAAAAACTGATCTGTTTGATGTACTCCGACCAACCCATTAAATTTGATTCTACCCAATCTTTTTTTTTTCAGCAATTTAAATTTCATTTTTTTTTTTTTTTTTTTTTTTTTTTTTTTTGGTTGGTTTCCTTGAAAAATAGAAAATACTCTTTATTTTAAAAGAAAATATTAGAAATTTTCATGACGTTAAAAAAAAAAGAAGAAAAAACCTTACCTATACCGACCCCACCTTTAAAAATGTGGGTCGGAGTACATCAAACAAAAATATTTTTAACATGGCCTGAAATATCAAAATTGGAGAGGGGGGATTCTGTATAAAAGACAAATTCTGTACACATTGAGTATAATCAATTCACTGCATACTATTAAAGGTCATACATGTATGAAGAATTCAATATTCCTGCCACATTGTTTTAACATTTAGAGGATTTTAAAGCATTCCAACCAGTGAAAGCTTAATTGGATAAAAACTGCGCGACACACATCCTCCTCTTCAGATGTTCAGTCTTTTGTTCACCAGAGATTAGGGATTGGCCATCCATCCATCACCTTCATCAGCTAAGTTAATATACAGCACTACATGCTAGTGCATCACAACCCGTGTCTCTTCTAGCATTTATTAATTTAGGACTCGGAGGACTGGTGTATACATGTGGGCTGATTATTACATGTCTCCAATTTCACTTTACGAGGCGAATAAAAAAAAAACGAACAAGATGTCCATGGGCAACAATGCTCACCCGAGTCACCGTATTCACAGAGATGACTTTAGAGACTCATTGGTTTTAAACAATAACGATGACTTCACAGTATCAATCAATAAAGTGCTATTAGACATTATGCATTTCAAGGTGCAACATGTAATCATTTCTTACACTACTGGAAGCCATCATATTCTACAAGATTTTCATATTGATTTATAATAAAGGTTGACTTTAATAAACCTTTGGATCTCCTCTGTTTAGTACAGTCCAGTATAGGTTATATAAATCACTTCTGATCTGCACCTAAACTATGTGATGATGATTTTAGTATTACTTAACCAAATAGTAAATACTTCTCATATCATATGTATTCTTGGCACACTGATTTTGACTACGGACAACTCCGTTTTCCTAATCTGGATATAAGGCTCACAGCGGGTGTGACCCGTCGACAGGGGATGCTTACTCCTCCTAGGCACCTGATCCCACCTCTGGTGTGTCCAGGGGTCTGTGTTTGCCCAACTATCTATTTTGTATTGCTTATAGGAGTTATGAGATTGATCACAGTTTGTTATTTTCACCTTTCATGTATTTACCCGCCCTGGCCACAAAGATTATGACTAGAAAAATTCAGTCAACACTAAATGAGGATCAATCCTTCAATTTAATTTGGCAAATTGTCGCCTTATTAACACGAGGATAATGAGAAACTTTAAAAATTGTACCCCCTCCCCTGGAAACCCTGGGAAGAAACTTTGAATTTAAACACTACATTGAAAGTTTCCACATTAATCTCTTGCCTTGTTGATCTCCATTAAAATTTTCGAAGAATTTTTCCTGTATATTCCAAAGCAAAACTTAAAAGTCCTCACGGGACCCCATCCTTGCCATGGGGATCTTCATGTTAACAAACTGGAATCTACACTACACAAGGATGCTTGCATGTTGATTTGACAAATTGAACATGTGTTGTTCTCAAGAATTTCTGAAGATTTTCTATACATCTTCCTCAAAAAAACTTTAAAGGACACAGGACACCCAAAAGATTTTGGTATGATATCATATGTAAAACTGTATGCAAATGTTTCTTTATCTTTGCATTATTCACAAATCTTTACTTAAAAATTCAATGGAAAAGCCAAAAATTCAAATCCTTCAGAGACGTCTTTTCATAGGTACAACTCGAGTATTAATGACGAATTTTAATATATTGTTGTTTAATCAAATAATAGAAAATCCCACATAAACAAAACAAAATGCTGCATAATTTCATGCATACAAAGTGTTGCCTCTTTATCATGCATCTTCACTTTTAGGTAAGAAAGTTTCATGCAAGTTTTATTAATGCTTCTCTAGTTCTGGTATATTTGAATACCTCACCCTCTCATTACTGCTTCTTCTTCCCTTGGACGGAACAGAGCTTTTATATGAACAAACTTGAATCACTAAACTAACCCAAGGAGTTTTGTGGATTTAGTCTGTGGCTCTCAAAAAATGAGAAAAGGTTAACAATGGACATACAGTTGTGTGTGTATATACATATATATATATATTAATTTGTATTATTAATTTGTATGTTAAAATCCAGAAAGCGCTAGTGATTTAAATATATTTTGGAACTGTACATTTTCCTGCTTTTTTTATTGAATTATTTTGACTGTGTGATATCAACTCTTTCTATTTGGATTATATATATATATATATATATATATATATATATATATATATATATACATATATATATATATGTGTGTGTGTATGTATGTATATCTATTGAAAGTCAATGTTGATCAGAAAAGCTCATCCAAGGGGTCTGGTGAGCTAAAATATGTAATAAAGAATCCATCCTGTATGAAATTTTCAGTATGTCAATGAGATTGATGACATTTTCTGAGCACACACAATGTTTCCCCGATTACATGTTGGGAGAAAATACAACCAGTTTTCGTGTTAGATCAAATTCAAAGAATATCTGCCTGCAATGCATCAGATCTGGCCACCATTTCCTTCAATTCATCAACTCTTCAGATCTGCACATCTCACCGTGCTTCAACAGCTACCTGTTTATCACATACACAGGTGATTCTTTTGTAGTGTGTGATGTCTGTGTCGCAGTAATACCATAGCTTAGTCAGTAGAGCATTACTATGAGATTGAGATATTAAGCCCCAGCCAAACTGAACTTCAAACTTTAAAAACATATAGCAAATGTTCCTTCACTCAACATTTTTCCATCAAAATGAAATTATTTTTTTACAGATGAAATCTTAACAGGTTCTGTGTGGGTTTATCTGTTGGTGCCATCACTTCACAGGCTGTACTAGCCTGACACATACCGTAGCATATAAAATTAGCACTACATTTTGTCATTTCATTACAAGTGAAATACCCCCACTGGCACTTTCAACTACACATAATCAATCACATTATAAATTCGCATACAAGCATTCAGATATGTTTTAATTTTCGAGGTTATTATCTTGCAGCACAGTTGTAAAAGATTCAGCGTAACGCTATAACAACTTACCCGTGTCCAAGGAAAATGCTATGGACACCATATCAAGACTATTAGCCTCATACTTGCTAGGTGTAAGCTTCATTGGGATTTCTAGATTAAGGTGATTGGTCAAGGTCACAGTTGGCACTGGAATGTAGCCATGCTGAGGACACTATAGGAATAATACAACTCCAGTTCTAGGTAGAACTGTCTAGTGTAACACAGGTTAAAGAACTGCCTAGTGTAACACAGGTTACACAACTGTCTAGTGTAACACAGGTTATGTGTAGAACTGCCTAGTGTAACACAGGTTACGTGTAGAACTGTCTAGTGTAACACAGGTTACAGAACTGTCTAGTGTAACACAGGTTACAGAACTGTCTAGTGTAACACAGGTTACAGAACTGTCTAGTGTAACACAGGTTACGTGTAGAACTGTCTAGTGTAACACAGGTTACGTGTAGAACTGCTTAGTTTAACACAGGTTACAAAACTGTCTAGTGTAACACAGGTTACAGAACTGTCTAGTGTAACACAGGTTACAGAACTGTCTAGTGTAACACAGGTTACGTGTAGAACTGTCTAGTGTAACACAGGTTACGTGTAGAACTGTCTAGTGTAACACAGGTTACAGAACTGTCTAGTGTAACACAGGTTACGTGTAGAACTGCCTAGTTTAACACAGGTTACAAAACTGTCTAGTGTAACACAGGTTACAGAACTGTCTAGTGTAACACAGGTTACAGAACTGTCTAGTGTAACACAGGTTACGTGTAGAACTGTCTAGTGTAACACAGGTTACAAAACTGTCTAGTGTAACACAGGTTACAGAACTGTCTAGTGTAACACAGGTTACAGAACTGTCTAGTGTAACACAGGTTACGTGTAGAACTGTCTAGTGTAACACAGGTTACGTGTAGAACTGTCTAGTGTAACACAGGTTACGTGTAGAACTGTCTAGTGTAACACAGGTTACAAAACTGTCTAGTGTAACACAGGTTACAGAACTGTCTAGTGTAACACAGGTTACGTGTGCTGCAGAGATACATGTAACAGGTAGGGGTAGAAAGATCCCAACTGATTACTAGGTCAAAGGGTCATAAGTCAATGTCAGTGATTAAAATGCGAGAATGTTGGGGACATCATAAGATGAATGCCATGCAGGAGTTAATAAGGTACGGAAAGAAAGATCTATTTTAATTTCAAGGTCATATGTCCGGGGTCAAAATGTTATAATTCAAAGTCACAAATATTCACTGACTCTGACAGTATTGTTTACTGTAGTTTTTCTTCTCATAACTGCATTGTAACAAAGATAACAGGAAAAGGAAATAAAGCTGGAAAATAAAATAAAACTGCCAATGCATTTCTCTTCAAAAGGTCATAGGTCAAGGTCATAATCAATTGCAGCGAATGTTATATATTAATTTAGTTAAAATACAAAAGAATATAATTTGATTTTTCAATTTCATACTTACTGCAAACATTGTAGGTGGAGGGAATACCTATTGATATCTATGTCAAAGTTCACGGAATGTTATTAAAAGATTATGTTTGAGTGTGGTACTCGTTGTTGCAAGGGGATGACCTGCTCAGTAATGCCCTTGTAATGTTGTCTGATATGTTGATGAAGTATATGGGCATCACTCAGAGATGATCTGGTGTCTTAATACCAATCAAATGTGAGAAAAATTTGCTAGATTAAGGTGTACTTCAATCTCTTAAAGATTTGTCTATGCAAAACAGTCTTCATGCTAACATATGAAATGTAAACTGTAGATTCCTATATATGAGGAATTTATTATCAAGCAATTTCACAAGAGGCATGTACCACTCACAAAATAGAATTACTCACTTTTAAATTTCTGTTGCTAAAATACACATGATACATGTAAGAACTCTTGATTAACAGACGGATTGCGGATTCATATTCATGCGGTCTGATGTATACGAGTCATTTCACCATATTAAGTACTCACGTAAAATAAGGAATCTAAAGTATGTAGGCCCACTTACAAAATATTTAATTCAATGCAAAACCTTTTACCATTGATGATTTATTGTTAGAAGTAAAAGAGATGAAAATGGTAGTAAATGTACCCCCCCCCCACCCACCCCCCTTTATCTTCTTTTTATTGTCTGTTCCATAAAGCATCGGTCCATGGTAAATAGATCATGATTGATTATTGTATTAAACACCTTGTCATATATCAAAGTCTCAACTTACACCAAATTTATTGCTAAACATGATAAAGGTGACATGTTTGTGTTTTAATGGTGTTACTCTGGTGTCATGACAGTAAAGTTTTATTTACACATATGACAAATACAACATCGTATCTTGCTGGACCTTAGTAATCATTGCAGTATATGGGAATGATAATGGAAGTCCTTAAATCCAACCCGATAAAATATCTCTGTATTCAGCACAGACAATATCAGCGAACCCGTGTCAGTACAGTGAGGCTTGTGGAATCGGCACAGGCTCAGTACCATAAAAATTCTTCAGATAAGACAGTATCCGGAAAACAAAATATTTTCATTATAAGAGTTCAAAGTTTGGTACCGAGATATGTATACATTATAAGCAATATTTCGGCCTGCACAGCATCTGAATCCGACAGTTTTTACTGTATGATCAGCTTACAGACAGTACAATGTAATTTGTACAGCCCAGTGAGGTCACCTGTTTTCCTATTTCTAACTTTAAGGAAATGCACAGTATTATCACACTTCTGATATTTAAATTCTCACGACTGATATTTTTTTCTACAGATTCCCAACACTTACTTCTTTTCTGTGAAGAAGCTTGCAGTATGGCTGTCACTAGGTCAGAATTGTGCTGGAGCTTGGCGATTCTCCGATCTCGTCTCTTCAGTTGACGGACAAGGCGGGACGACACAAAGTTGATCCGATGTTGTAGTTCTTCGACTGTCTTCTTCAGCTGAGGTATACCTACAGAATGTTGGAAACAATGCTCAATATTCCTTACTCTCCAAAAACCTGAACATAAATATGAATTAATACTGAAATGGGTCGAGGTCATGCAATGTCAAATGTTTACAACTTACAATGCGATTAACCTTTAATGTAGTGTCAGTTTTAGCTGTAACAGGGCAGATCCAGAAAATTTCAATGGGGGGGGAGGGGGTTTGGATCCAACCTTAGATGATATTGATTCCCTTCATGGGAGAGCTGGATTGCAGCCCTACCATATGGTTAAGATTAATCAACTGTGAGTAAACCTTTTCAGCAGAGGAATAGGAATGGCATAACTACTCTCCCATCACAATCTTTAGATCCACCTCTGAAGGAATAGGAATGGCATAACTACTCTCCCATCACAATCTTTAGATCCACCCCTGAAGGAATAGGAATGGCATAGCTACTCTCCCATCACAATCTTTAGATCCACCCCTGAATGCTTTTACAATACCCAGTGAACAGTTTAAAGGCAATATACTCTAGCATTATATTTTGGTATATTTTTTATTCCATTAAAGGGCAACTAGCTGTGAAAATAATGACAACTTTTTTTCTCTCAAAATCTCTTAATGCCATGGGAATATATATTAATAACTATAATAAAAACATTTATTTTGTACAAAAACAATATAAGAGAAACCTAACAAAACCTGGCTAGATAATCACTTTCACTGTAAAGAAATATATATAAAGAAAGAATTAATATCTTGTGAGACAATAATTATTTAATCACCAATACTACATATCCAATATACCTGCTGTGAGGTTAAGAAGTGTTTGAAATAAATACTGGTGTTGTTACTGAAATATATAAAATAAAGTAAATTTCATTGAATTCAATTTTTGGTGACAAAATGACAGCTATAACGCCCCTTTGAATACACTGCTGAACGAGTTCTACTCTAAGAAAGACAACCCCTGATCATGCAGCCCTCATTAAATGTGTATTGATCGCAGTAATTACGGATCCTGGTTCTCTCATGTAAACAGATACTTTTCAATCAAATTTACTCAACAACTGCAGAATGACTGCGCCTGATACAGCCTGCGTGATTTTCTAAAACGCAACATCAGCATAGTGACTCCTTTTTATTCATTGATAAGTTATATTTATTGTTAATCGTAATAACATTATGGATTACATTGCTAGGGCCGAGTTTTCATACTGACATAATCTACTTTGCTCCTGGTAAACAAAATAGAACACCACATATTTACATACGATTGATAAACTGGCCAATCAAATCCTGTATAGCCTCAGGTATTTACATTAGCTGCCATAATGCTCCAACAGGTGTTACAAGGGTTTATGAAGTTTTATAAGGTCGTGCCATATAAAAAAAATTGTCAACAGAAATCAATATTTCTCCATCCAATTGACAAACAAATGCAATGAATTACAGCCTTTTTTGTGTTTAGTTTCCTCCTTTGGTTAAACCGTAATCTTTCTTTTATTTCAAAAATTCCCCCCCCCCACCACCACCACCATTAACACACATGTTGATTTAATCAAACTTTGATGTTAATTCAACATGTGCATCATATTGACTTAGCGTTTGATGTGGAGCCATTTTATAAATCTAATTAGGACATTTTATAGCTAGTCCATAAAACACCTTAAATGAAAAAATTCTAGCCATGAATGCTTTATATTTTTATTGCACGACATGAAATACTGGTTAAACTGCGAGACCACACATTTCACATAAACATGATAAAAGAAACAACACTTTGAATATATCTTTGCTTGGACCTATAAAACTTAGTTTTTTTTTTTTTTTTTTTTTTTTTTTTTTGGTATGTTGCATGTTGTACATGATTCAATGAATTAAATTTCTGTGTTGTTATGTAGATTCAGTGGAGGAAGTTGATAAAGTTTATAGGAAGTCAATATAGCTTGATAAAAGAGCATCACCACACTGTTAGAATAACATTACTGTGGCAAAACACCCAATATCAGGTTACTGGGTTTCTTTTGTATGGTGCATGAACCACGAAGTGAAATGTGCAGGTATATATCTTAATATTTAGATAGAGTATCATGCTCCATTAATTAACCAATTACGTAACCCTAAACTATGAGATATTCTAAATAAAATTATGACACTTTTCATTAATAAAAATGAAGGGAAAAATTCCAATAAAATCTTATTAATTTGTAGATAAATCTAGCCAAATTAAAACATGGGTACAAGTTAGATGGTACGTACCCTGCCTTCAGGAGATGGCAGTGTATATTAAATTATGTCTAATCTGATCACAACAGACCTCCCATTGAAAGAGAATACATGCTCCAAGCAAGCATTTGTAAATCATAATCCCAAACCAATCTCCGTACTCTGATGCTTGTTTTCAATCTCAGTGTTTTTAAAACTTTAAAGGATCCCGTACACAAGAATAGATGCTTACATACTGTAGTATATGACAAACAATTAAATCGCCAATGGGAATTATCGTTCCCTATTCAGTACTGTATCATTTTCTCACTTTAACCCGCTGTACATGACAATGCGAAGCATCATTTGTATCATTACCTATATTAAAGTCTCGATGGTCTAATTGAAGGTCATCATAATGTCACATCTCTTATCATCACATGGAAACCAGCACCAGACTGACCCAGTCAGCATAGAATAGTTACAAAAGTTGAGAGTGTAGCGTACTGATTTTAGTGGGATTTCAATCTTTAATGTTTTTAGCAGGGAATCAAGAGCGCTAATTTATAGTTTCAATAGAATATGAAAATTTTTTTTGATCCGTTATCACACATAGAAGAAGCATTACATCGTGATGATGCCAGAATTTACTCTGATTGTGCCAAATTTTAAACACGCTAGAAAAATAAATACGCATTCGGTACCGGAATTCTGCAACTGATTCCTACATTGCTGGGTGTGTTTTTTCAAAGCTATTTATAACTATTTGTAATTGCATTGCATACTGCCACACTTAAACTGACTCCATACTTAGACTCTCATCGAAAATTTTTTGAAAGTTTTCGAAATATAAGACTAAGGATAAAATCAAAATTCAAGATGGCCTTGACCTTTGACTTTAAAATTGATAGGAAGTTTCAAAGTTTGAATTAATACGAAGTTTCAAGAAGTGATCTTTCAATGTTTGAATTAAAACATGTATGTACTGTTGGAAAACTAACCACCCTAAGGGATTGAATCAACGAATTACTAAAATAATCTTGTGCATAAAGTAACAGAGATTAACATAACAGAAACAAACATGTAATGCAAATTAAATTTAAAAAAACATTATCTAAGTCAACTTCCTTCATATGTGAATTAAATTAAAAAAAACATTATCTAAGTCAACTTCCTTCATATGTGAATTAAATTAAAAAAACATTATCTAAGTCAACTTCCTTCATATGTGAATTAAATTAAAAAAAACATTATCTAAGTCAACTTCCTTCATATGTGAATTAAATTAAAAAAAACATTATCTAAGTCAGCTTCCTTCATATGTGAATTAAATTAAAAAAAAACATTATCTAAGTCAGCTTCCTTCATATGTGAATTAAATTAAAAAAAACATTATCTAAGTCAGCTTCCTTCATATGTGAATTAAATTAAAAAAAAACATTATCTAAGTCAGCTTCCTTCATATGTGAATTAAATTAAAAAAAACATTATCTAAGTCAGCTTCCTTCATATGTGAATTAAATTAAAAAAAACATTATCTAAGTCAACTTCCTTCATATGTGAATTAAATTTAAAAAAAAAATAAAAACATTTGAAAAGTTGACTTTCTTCAGTACTGAAATAAGGAGTGTGTGATAAAAAGGCATCCAAAATATTTAAATGTAGTTTGTACATTGCTCAAGATTCTTATATACCACTGTTGCAGATTTGATGCCAATTAAGCATGAAAAGCAATATTGTAGGAAGCTTAAGCTTAAGACAATTATTTTCCACAGGTCTAACAAAAAACAAATGGGGTTTTTTCCCTGTTCAATACATGTATAGCTATGCAAAATAGGGTCAGTAGGTAATAATATTTGTTTGTTTTGAATTTTTCTTAATCAGCATGATCAGTATTTGAATAGTTCATGAAGTCCAATCACTGTGTAATGTCCTTTCATTGCCATATACAGGTAAGGTACTGTGTATTGTCCTTTGTTATTATATATAAGAGATGTACTATGTATCTGATCAAAAATTGTCACACAGTGGTACAACAATTTTGCTAATGTATGTTTGTTGATTTTTACCAACAGAAACTTTATGGTCGGTGAAAAATAATGGGGTCGGTCGAGGAACAGCAAACAGATTTTTTATTTGGCCTAATTAAGCACTTAGAGAAATAATACGACATACTGTTATTGAAAATGTTTAAAATCTTATCGATCTCCAGGAGTTCAATGAGAGGCCATCTGATGTGACAGGCAATTTAATTTTATGAACAAGTCAGGAAGTGTTAAAATAGGAGGAAATGAACAGTAAACACGAGAAATGAACTAACGTAAATATTCTTATCTCCATGAGAATAAGTAAATGCAATGCTCCAATAATTATACATCATAAATACATTCCTTTTTGTCCAAACAAAGAAAATCCAAACATAAAACTGAGATTGCCGAAGGACGAGGAGTGAAAATCAATGAAATTAAACTCCTAACATAAAACCATGCTGCATATTTTTTTTTAAAAATAAAGGTATCTTGTTATTTTCAAATTCAGGGAGTCAAATATAGACAGAAACTGAGTAGTCACGAGAAATGGAAGGAAATTATAAAAAATATAAAATTTTCAAATATAAATTATATAATTTAATCTAAATTTTCAACCAATGATGTTTCAACTGAGAGAATAAGAATCTTTGAATAGATTATTCTAACACTTCCCAGACAGAGAGAGGGGGGAGGGAAAGAGAAAGAGAGAGCAGAGGGAGGGAGGGAGAGAGAGATGGAGGGAGAGAGAGGGGGGAGAGAGAGGGGTGGAGAGTTATAAGAGTTTAAGCCTGTCACAGTATAATTTTCTTCACTAATGCGTTTATTGATAAGAATTATAAAGAATTCAAAGAAGTGTACTTTGTGTTTGTAGAACAGAGGGGAGGATCCGTGAGGCGTGTTTAGTGTCATTCTCCAGCTGAAAAGAGTTCCTCCTCCAGTGGTACACTTCCGACGTGCTGGAACACTCGGTGAAGGTGTCGCTTTCAAAACTGTCATGTCGCCCATCGTACCAACGATCATAAATCTCACACAGAAGATCATCAACAATGGACGTCTTACGGTCGTGGTGCGGAAAATCGGTCACGAAGCTGAGTGATGACATTTCACAGAGCTGTCAAAGACCTTACCCACATTCTGAAAAAAAAATATTGATATAATTTTTTTTAAATGTATTCTAGTTTTAGACGTTTTTAACACACTTAACTGTAGTGAGTAAAAATAAATAAAATCCACAATTAGACATTTCCAATACTTTGCCAAAACACAAGTAGTACCGTAATATACTGTATACACTCGCCTATAGTAGTACCATAACATACTGTATATACTCGCTTATAGTAGTACCGTAATATACTGTATACACTCGCCTATAGTAGTACCATAACATACTGTATATACTCGCCTATAGTAGTACCGTAATATACTGTATACACTCGCCTATAGTAGTACCGTAATATACTGTATACACTCGCCTATAGTAGTACCATAACATACTGTATATACTCGCCTATAGTAGTACCGTAATATACTGTATACACTCGCCTATAGTAGTACCATAACATACTGTATATACTCGCCTATAGTAGTACCGTAACATACTGTATATACTCGCCTATAGTAGTACCGTAATATACTGTATATACTCGCTTATAGTAGTACCGTAATATACTGTATACACTCGCCTATAGTAGTACCGTAACATACTGTATACACTCGCCTATAGTAGTACCGTAATATACTGTATACACTCGCCTATAGTAGTACCGTAACATACTGTATACACTCGCCTATAGTAGTACCGTAACATACTGTATACACTCGCCTATAGTAGTACCGTAATATACTGTATATACTCGCCTATAGTAGTACCGTAATATACTGTATACACTCGCCTATAGTAGTACCGTAATATACTGTATACACTCGCCTGTAGTAGTACTGTAACATACTGTATACACTCGCCTATAGTAGTACCGTAATATACTGTAGTATACACTCGCCTATAGTAGTACCGTAATATACTGTATACACTCGCCTATAAGCCGGTTGTTTAATTTTTACGTTATTTCGGAGGCAGGTGTTTTTAAGGTCTTGATTTCAAGGGCCTGGGCCTTTCCATTTGGGAAAAATAGCGACATTTGCTTGAAATTGGGGAAAATGTTCCATACAAACAAATAGTGGGAAAAAACAATCCAGAGTGCTTTAAGGCATAACTGGGCTTCTTCTATCTTTCAATTTGGTCAAAGCTTAACTCACTCAAATAAACAGAGGCCAAAAAATTAGGTTTACTTAACAATTTTGAAGCAATTTTGAAGCAAAAATTGTAATCTGTGGGCCTGTGAAGAAGATTTATGAACAATTAGGCTACCCTGCTTGATTAGATTAGTTTTCATTGTTTGGTAATTTCAAAGAAAAATTGGGGAAAATACCCGCTCTTTAGCATTGGGAATGGGGCCTTATTTCGACCCCCTAAAGACCCTAAAAAAAATCCCTGGGAGGAAATTGCCATTGACCCATTTATATATCGATCTAACTTTTTTCAAAAATCGGTTGATAATTTCAAATCAATGCTCTAATGTTTTTACCTGTGTTTCAAATAATATTTAAAAATTTGATAAATGTGCCAATATTAGATATTTTTTCTTCATAAATCAATAAATTTCATATCAATAGTATTATGTATTTATCTGTGTTCCAATAATATTTTGGGATATGACATCGATATCTCATTTTTTATTCTCAACAAATTAAACAGTTACTATTTTGTTCATTTCGTCCACTAGGCTATACATTACGCCATCCAGAAAAATACTAAAATCTTCTTAGCTAGGACAATCCTATTGTCCTATAAGTCAGACATATAGTTTTGGACCAACATGTAACTCCAAAAACTTCGACTTATAGGCAGTGCTCCCACTAGACCAGAATTCCCTTTCGCCACTTTTTCGGGGAGCGGCGCAGCACAAATAATCACATGCTTTACAATTATTTCCATCATATTATATATTATTTTATTCATTACACTTACTAGTATTTTAGCATTTTGAATCAGTTACGTTACTTAATCATATCCAGCTACCATACCTAAACACTTCTTTCTGAAATAATAGGAAGTTGATTTGTTTGATAAATTCTATTATGGAAATCAAAATTCAGATAATAAATCATATAAATATAAACTTCATGATGCTACACCCCTCAGTGAAAACTGTGTACATTGCCCGAAATGCAGATGTCACAAAACATCAAGCCCAATTTAGAGTTGTATCTCAACCATTCCCTATTAAATTTCCATTTTTGTATGGAAGATTTTGCAATTTGGACAGAATCAGATGTTTGAGCAGGTGGGGTTGACTGTAAAGCCAAACATAGTTATTTTTTTAATTTTAGACTGACTAGGGTCAGAAGCTACAAGTTTAGTGTCAAAATAGAATGGGGTACTTATAGTCTTATTAGATTAGCATTTTTATACTGTTGCGCACCGAACCTCAAAGAAAATTATTTATTAAAATTGCTATGTCTATATCAATGGTGACCGACCGCATTGTTTATGAAATATTCGAACTATAATCAAACACATCAAAATCTTGTAATCAATGAGTTTGGCCGCAAAAACAAACAATCGATGTATTCATATATACATTATACACAATAATACAGCCAATTTAATTACCGGTCGGTTCTCTGGTTAAGAATTGACATTAATGTGGAGATGATAACACGATAATGAATAAGACTTTAAATGTTAAACAATTGACCACAGCAGGGTAAACAGCTGTCCGATGAACTTTATTACATAATCACTGACTTTTCTGCAGCCATATATTACCTGAGGCTGTGACCAGCTCTGTGTGCACTGGAGCGACGCGAGATTTCCAGTCGCACGCGTTGACTGAATAAACAGATTTTGACTGCATAAACAAACAGGCGATAATGCGTTACTGACAAAGGATTTAATTTATTGCAAAAAGGGATTTTCGCCACTTTCAATTTTTTTTCGCCATTTTTGAAAAAAATTCGCCATTGGCGAAAATGGCGAAGCCCAGCTCGAGCACTGCTTATAGGCGAGTATATATGGTATTATAGCAAGCAGTATATATGGTATTATAGCAAGCAAAGCTCGCATCACGACGAGTTCGCTTCAATGATTACACATGATTTGCTCTTCATCAGCTGAAAAAAGATGAGTATTATCCATAATGCTTCTGGAAAAATGTCGCCGTCACCGCGGTATACGTCGTTGACAATTCGTAATTAAAATAATTAGATTGTTTAGAAAGTACCATAAATGTTTTTAAATTCCAGACAAGCTTTCTCATAGCTTCAAATGTTTTGTTGTGGTTAATTGCTTGAGTTGAAAGAAAAACAGCCGCAGCTAATGCTGACGTCACAATGCACTGTTTGTAAACATCAACTTCTTTATATTTCCCGCGTTAAACGAATTGCCTCAAGTTGTGTTGTAAGATGTTATGGGGTCTTTACTCGTCTCAACGGTCACACCGTAAACATATTATATTTTTATAGAAGTATATGAATATGTATTTATTTGTACTCAACACAATTTTAACCATCAATGTATCCAGGAGGTAATATTGTTGGGCAGGAGCATATTACCATTTCACTAATAACAAGTTAAATTTTAGCCTTTGTAACACAAAATAAATGCCTGAACAGCTTCAATTCAACATTAACCACCTAGGGGATATTGTATACAATTTCAAAGACTTGAAACACAAGACTGTAACATCATTTAAAAGACATACATGATGAACAAATAATAAGTTCTTGATAATCGATGAGTATTAGCGTTCAATATCATCACTGCAACAATGTAAGAGACAAAGTTTTTAATCTTGTAAGTAGAGAGTGATTGAAAAACTACTACAGATAAAATGACAGCAAAATCCACTCACAATAAAAAAGTCTTCTTGATTAAAAATCCTACATTCAATGCCACGAAAATTGTTGTTCTACTTCATTCCCCTGTACAGTTTCCCTTGTTAAGAAAAAATTAGGACACTTTGATATGCACGGACACAATTTTCTTTTAATAATACTACACTCCTTTTTTTTTAATTGTCTCAGAACCCATGCTGAAAATTCTTCATCATTTCAATACAGCACATTTTTTGAATCTCCTGTGAATTAAAAAAAATAATAATAACAACCCAGAAATCCATGAAACGTTAGTCATCATCCGATGCAATATGGATGTCACACAACTGCATTTAAATATCGCTAATTCCCCCCTTCCTCGGCCAGCTGTGACATAAATAATATGACGTTCTAACACTGGTCAGCAGAATAGTGGGATATTAAAGCTCTGTTTTTAAATTCGCCTATGGCTATCAACAATTTCTCAATAAATTTGCAGGTTTTGAATGATTTAAGATCGCTTCTGTCAATATGAATATCTAGCAACAATAAAGTTATGACGAAATCCATTCAACACAGTAAATTATCATTACTGACTCATACAAACCTTTGTGTTACAGTATAATACTTTCATGCATCTCCATGCTGAACGTTACAGCATCAATCATTGAAAATCACTTCGACACTTTTCATTCCGTATTTCATGCTTTAGCAGACTTGTTGGCAAAACATTGGAGAGTTCGAATTTCTTTCTTTCTTTTTTACCTCCGATTATAGAGAGTCTTGTTTCGCTTTCAGTTTGGCGCGAATATTTTTTGAAATGTTGGAGAGTTATTTTGTTATTTTGTCGTGAATTTGTCTTACCTTACTCTTTTGAATATGTGCATTAATCAATACCAAAGTAACCATTTACGTTTGTCCAAGCAGTTTTTTTTTAAAATTACATATTTTTTTGTAGGTAAAGTATAAATGTGACAATATGTTGACCCTCTGCTGTAAACCAAGTTATGACGTCTGTATTGTTCGTTTAAACAGACGTCATAATTTATTTACAGAAACAAGTGCCCGTGCCACAGGCGCTTGTTTCATAGACTTGGTAAGCTGTGCTAATTAGCTTACCAAGTTTATGAAACAAACGCCTGTGATCCAGACCAGGGGTAATTTTTCAAAGATGAAAATGGAGTACAAAAACGTGAAATCAAAATCACCGGGGGGGGGGGGGGGGGGGGGGGGGTGTTTCGATCCAATCGGAATCACAATTTGACAAAAATGTCGGCCCTACAACTTTTACGTCATAAGAACCAGTCGAGGAAGCTTTGGTTCGATTCTTGATCCTGACCCCGCTTCAAAAAATTTTTAAGGTAGGGACCGATAGCAACCATGTGATCAGTAAAAATCGTGTATTTTCACGTGGAATTATTTTTCGGAATTCCGTACATCTGGCTACGTCAACAAACGAAATCATTTGAAGCTGGGAGTTTTCAGGTCGTATGGGGCTTTAATGAATATTTGAAGGTATGTTTAGACACAAGTATAGTAAGAAAATATGTTAAGATTTTTTTAATATTAAATTTATGAGACAGCAACTCAAGAATACAACGATATAAGGCCTCAACCGTGCGCAACTTTTTGTGCGCCGTAAATCGAAGGTTTTTATAAGGGGTGGCTCTGTAGCTCTCTGTTATGTCAAAATATTTTTTCAGAGAGCTACAGTTCTGCAGCTAACGAAAATATTGTCAATGAAGAACCCCAGCATATTTTTTATTTCAACTTCAGAGTACTTGTGCGTGGAATCTGAGTGGTGTTTAACAATGTAAGTTTTTTTGGATGACTGCTCACTAGATAGGAATATTTGCGTTTTCCATATTTGTTGAAGAAGCAACTGTCTATGATGTCAAAAAGTCTAGTCTTTAATTTATTGTGAGGAATGGTCGTGTAGAGTGTTGAAAAGTCATACGTTTTGATGTTGTTTATTTGAGAAAAGTTTTGTGATTACAAGTTTATTAACAGTTCTTTAGAACTTTTTAGAATCCACATTTGATTTACACCACTTCTGGCATATGTAGTCGCACAGTACGTTTGAAGTTTCTCCTTCAAGGCTGTTAATAATTTTCGTGAGGAGCATATATAAGGGCTTGGTAGAACACTTACTGGATCCAGCAATGTATCTTTGTTTGTAAGGGTGTTTATAAAATTTAGGAATCCAGTATAGGTACGGTGACTAATATTCATTTGACCCATTGACTGGGATATTGAATGTGTCTAAAACTGAAATATGGTTTTAAAGAATTTCGTCTTTTGAAAAGGCAGTTGGAGTATAAGTACGATTACCAAACGTTCGTTTGAAATACAGATGTAATAATGAGCCTTACAAACAAAGACAATGTTGTTACAAGCTTTGTCAGCTGGAACCAAAACATGGTCCTCATGTAACCTACATTATCACTTCTGGTTTACTAAACATAGAAGGGTAGATAATACGTACTTATTTTTGTTTTAATTTGTCTAATGCGGGATTTCAATATCCCTCTTATACTTTTAATCCATTCTGACAATGTATCAAGTTCTTTGTTTTCATATTTAGCCCATCGTCTGTCATAATCTTCGACAGAATTCATAATAGAGATGAAGTTCTGTCACGAATTGAAATACCGAGGTTCTCTGTATTTAGGACCTTTTAGAATAAGTAATTTGAGATCCTCATTTTCAACTATGTCTTTGTAATGCTCAGTATCACAACTGTAGTTTAAAGGAACTTCGCATTACTTCCACTTTTGGTAATCGTACCTGATCAAGATATAGGGTTCACAGCGAGTGTGACCGGTCGACAGGGGATGCTTACTCCCCCTAGGCACCCAGTTTGTCCAACTCTCTATTTTATATTGCTTATAGGAGTTATGTGATTGATCACTGCCCTTTATCTTCACCGTTCATTTCTATGATTGAATGAGATAAATCTTTTTAGAGTGACATGTCTTTGAATATAGTAACCTGTTATTGCACATGGCTATCATTAGTTATAGCCTTTATTCCTTGCAGTACGTAACTGACTGCTAATAACCAGCTTTTCTAATTTTAAGTACCTGTTTCAGTGTCAAGTAGCCGGTTACTAGTAACCAATTTTCCATTTTAAGAAGCCAACTATTAGTATTTGTCTGCTAGTAGTCAACCTTTCTCTTTTTAAGTAGCTAGTTACTAGTAGCTGACTTTTCTAGTTTTGAATTGCCAACCACCTGAAGCTAACTTTTCGTTTGTATTTTAAGTAGCCAGTTACTAGAAGCTAACTTTACCTAAGGAATATGTGCATGCATATGGGTACATATAGGTATAATGCAACTACAGATATTGGAAAAGCAGAATAGAATTTGCTGCCATTTGCGGATCAAATTGCAAAAATTTCCATTCACAGAAATTACCCGTTATACACAGAATTTTAGAATGGAAAATTGAATTTTTAATTTTAATTTTCTAGGTTCAAAAGTTTGTGATGAATGATTGGTAAAAAACAAAATACATCTTGTATAATCACAGAAATCTGGTACAACTTCTAAAATTTCTGGAATCCCCTTGAAGCGAAATTAGCAGGGGAGTGTGAATGTATTTCTGGGGAATGGTGGTGGGGGGGGGGGGGGGGCACACGTACTTACAAGAAAGGTTGTAAATGTGAAAATCTCCGATGTTGCATGCGTAGGACGAGACCTGGTATCTGTGTTATACAGGCCTGATGTGGAAGTGTTTTACTGCTGTGTATTTATTACATTGAAACTTCATTTTAGTAAAATGTACATAAATCCCCATCTGTTTACACTGTATGTATTGATTTTTAGATAATGTAGCCATGATGTGAAATATAATTTGTTGATTTATTTAATCTGTCTATAGGTTTGATAGCGTCCAGAGTTTCTACTGGGTTTGGGGTTGTTGGATTCCGTTTTATTGACCAGCTGAATCTCTCAAATGCCCTGGGTGGTTTTGGTCATTCTTTGTCCAGTCTGTCATCAGAAAGTTGTGTGTTAACTGACAAGTCTGATTTTAACCGATTGTTTCTTTAATAAGGAAAGCTAATGTTCATTATTTTACTTCATCATTATTTGGAGTTATTTCATATATCGAATAAATTCTATTTGGTAGATTTTATTTCCTAGCTCTTCCAGAGCGAAAACGATCATTTATGTCTAATTCTGTTTATAGCGTCCTCTGTAATGAACCATATGCATGGACTGACGCAGAGACGTGTACACCTTTGGTCGCACTATCACGTGTACAACCAGCACCCGCACGAACACTCCCTCTATCAGCAACATATTAAGAACACTCCCTCTGATTTAATCGTGGATAGACCCAGTTCAGTTTCTGTATTGCGGCATCCAACATATCCATTCCTGATTCTGAACCAGACATAGCTGGATTTTAAAACAAATAATATATCTAAATATACGAAAATATGTACAAGCAATATCTCAGAAAAAAGAGAGAAAAAATTGTGATTTTGATAAAGATTTTTTATATTTACGAGATTTAACATTAAATGGTATTCAACAGGCGACGGTCTGTATTAAGCAAAGCTAATATAACATACTATTGGAATTATCAGTTTTTAAACCAAGCCAGGCTACTGACAAATAAGGTGATGTTACGGGGGTTTCAACAGTCTTGCTTAAAGTCAGCACTTCCCAACATTTCTATATTCGTTATAGTGATCTAAGTTACAAATACCATCAATCATTGGGTCAATGTTGTCTGACGTGTTTCATACAAATTGTTAGGCCGTTCTTTACACACTGATTGTGATTACGGATTACTCCACTTACCCAATGAAGATATAGGGTTCATGGTGGTACGTATGATCAGTTAAAGAGGGAAGTGATGCTTACTGCCCCAAACACCTAATCTCATCTCTGGTATGTCCAGGGGTCCGTGTAATTAATTTTGTATTTTAAAGTTTTTGGGGTTTTTTTTCTAGATTGATCACTGTTCGTTGGCTTCACTTCATCATTTTTCAGATATCGAAACAGTGAATAGGTTTGGAATGTTTATCTTAAAACAGAGCGTTTTCTTCAGAATTACCTTTCGAATATATTGTTTTAAATTCCATTTATTAAGTAGCATGGAATTTGCTAGCTCTGGGGTAACGATGAAATTGATTGATTTGCTGAGTACATGAATAGTAAAGGGGCATTCTGTTTGACCCAACACTTTTTGTTCAACGTGTTTGCTGCATTACAACATTTTGGGTTGTTTGGTTTTCTAAAGATGTACTATTACCAGGTGTTGTAAAAGATGGAAATTAAAAACAGTCTCTATAACGCATATGAATATAAGGTTTTTTATCTAATTCTTAATCAACTCAACATAACACAACTCAGGATGTTTAAGATTTATATGTCATTCACCAGTAAATTATATACAGTATTGCGGAAATGACAATTCTTCTAATAGAAACACTTCTAGGCCACTCCTTCTGATGAAACAATGAATGGACCCGGTTGCGTTTCTGTACTGCAGCATACAATATATCCATCCCTGATTCTGAGCCAGAAATAGCTGGATTTTATAAGAACAATATATCCATCCCTGATTCTGAGCCAGAAATAGCTGGATTTTATAAGAACAATATATCCATCCCTGATTCTGAACCAGAAATAGCTGGATTTTATAAGAACAATATATCCATCCCTGATTCTGAACCAGAAATAGCTGGATTTTATAAGAACAATATATCCATCCCTGATTCTGAACCAGAAATAGCTGGATTTTATAAGAACAATATATCAAATCGTGCGAAAATCTGTCTCAAGCAATATCCTATAAAGAAGTGGGAAATCGTGATTTTAATAACGTTTTTTTGTTATTTAAGTGATTTATCAACAAATGGTAACGACAGGGGTCCGCGTTTTTCCACTCTCTATTTTGTATTGCTTATAGGAGTTATGAGATTGATCACTGCTCATTGTCTTCATCTTTCCTTCGACAGGCGATCAGGTCTCTATTATGCAAATCTAATATAACATATAATGAATTGCTTATACAAACCAACTGTGTAGAAACGTTTTACACTATTCTGCAAAAAATACTGGCTAGGAACCTATCTAAACTATATCCTTTGGAAGCTCTGCTTTGCAGTAACGAAATAAATCTGACGTCACAGTAGAAACACATGTCCAAGTATATTGATTACAATGATAGTCTACCAAACCACACGCGTAACTAGTAAGCGGTCCTTCCATGAAGCTCTCCAGCGAGAACAGATATCATACTTTCATTTCTGAGACATGTGTGAACGCATTCACATCAGGATTCAGAGTAGCTGAATAATCTCCATGAGTACCAGCAGTTTTCACACGAAACTGATACGGACTCACAGAGTGGTGATCACACACTATGAATTTAACAGTATAGAAACACGAAATATAGAACAGTATGAAAGATGAAGACAACGAACAGTGATCAATCTCATAACTCCTAGAAGCAATACAAAATAGAGAGTTGGGAAAACACGGACACCTGAACACACCAGAGGTGGGATCAGGTGCCTAGGAGGAATAAGCATACCCTGTCGGCCGGTCACACTCGCCGTAAGCCCTATATCCTGATCAGGTCAATGGAGTTATCTGTAGTCAAAATCAGTGTCCCAAGAACGGCCTAATAATCGGTATGAAACACGTAAGACAGCATTTGATCCAATAATAGGTTGTTTTGACGAACTAGATCTTGAATCTTCTCATTGATAATATTTACGTGATCAGGCCATCCTACAATATGTTGGAATTCCCATGTGCACAAAGTTTGCCTCATCATTAGCCGATCCATTTTTGTTTTCTTATGAGGCAGAACTTATTCAAACGTTTCTACATATGACGAAAAAATGTTTTTCTAAGGTCTTGAACTCGACATTTAGATATATCGATGAAGTTTTATCAATTAATAATATCTCTCGATTCGATATGTCCTAGAGAACTCAAAACAAAGAACGCAACAAAATTTTCCACATCTGATTCATACTTGGGTATCTTATTGAACATAGATGTATTTCAACTGATTCGATAGGCAAGAGCTTGTTTTGAGTAAGAAATGTTTTAGAATCAAGACAGGCTACTGACAAATACGTTGATGTTACGGGGGTTTCAACAGTCTTGCAAAAAGTCAGCACTTCTTAAACTTCCGTGGTCGTTATAAAGATCGAATTTACCAATAGAACTTGTTAAATACTGTATGACGTGTTTCTTACTATGGGCTAGTTTTGCATATGATCACTATTTAAACTAAGCCAGGCTACTGACAAAAAAAAATGATGTGACAAACTTTCAACAATTTCCCTTAATGTCAGTACTTCCCAAAATTCTATAGTCGTTATAACGATCTAATTTACCAATGCAATCTGTCATTGGGTCAAAAGTTCTTTGACGTTTTTCATACTAATTGGTAGGCCGTTCTTTACACACTGATTTTGATTACGGATTGTTCATGATGGGTATGTCCACTCACAAGCACCTGATGCCACATCAGGGGTCCGTGCTCGTAATTTTGTATTTTAAAGCATTTTTAGATTAATCATTATTCTGTTGACTTCACCTGTTCATCATCTAATTTCAGATGTGAAAATAGTGAATTGGTTTGAAATAAATGTTTATCTCTTTAAAAACATATTTTCTCCAGAATTACCTTTCGAAAATATTGTTTGAAATTCAATTTATTAAGTAGCATGCATTTTATTAGCTCTGGGAATATATCTAGGATACTAACAAAACAGTACATGTATTGATTTACTACGTAAAAGAAGAACATATAAGCATTCTGAGTTTGACCCAACACTTTTGTTCAACGTGTTTGCTGCATTACAACCTTGTGTTTTTTCTGAAGATGTACTATCTGTATCATCAGGTGTTGTGAAATCCGGAAATTAAAAACCCTTTGTAACACATATGAATGTAAGGTTTTTTATTAGATTTTTCATCAACTCAACATTACAAAATTCAGAATTTCTAAGATGTCATGCACTAATAAATCATGTTTAACGGTATTGTAGTAATGACTTACAGATTTGTAACCTCTCTCATTACTTATACCAAGATTGTGGGAATAAGCATATGAATATGGGGTCTTAAAATCATTCTGGTTTGTATTACAATAAGGGAATCACAAGGGTTGACATGTTAGAATATTCAAATTCTCATACGAACAACAAGTAGGATTAATGTACTTGATTATACATATTTAGTTGGTAAAGATAACAAACAGCGATTAATCTCACAACTCATAAAAGGAAAACAAAATAGAGAGTTGGGCAAACACAGACCCCTGGATATAGCAGATGTGGCATATATATATATATATATATATATATATATATATATAATCCAAATAGAAAGAGTTGATATCACACAGTCAAAATAATTCAATAAAAAAGCAGGAATATATACAGTTCGAAAAAACATATATTTTGGAACTGTATATTTTCCTGCTTTTTTGTTGAATTATATATATATATATATATATATATATATATATATATATATATTATATATCATATATCTACCCCTTTATCGTGGGGATATCACTCATACGATAAATCATTTGTATCCCATAGTCGGTTTTTCTACCCTGCGTGACGTTAGGTGCATAGGAACTGTATCAGGGTGGTAGAATTCCTCAAAAATTTATGAAAGTGACACTAATGTTAAATTCTTCAAAATTTGAAAACCATGAATTTAAACGTGAAGTGATTAGTTATGATTGAGGGAACATACCTGTCGTTTTCATTATCTAGCCTGGTTATCGTAATGAAAAAGTGAGAGAGGCTGCAGCTCAGCATTGCATACAATTCCTGATCATGTTTTGAATTGATCGTGAACTATTCTCAATGATCAAGGAAACAAACATACATTAAAAGAAAAACAAACCACATTAGACGACATTAACTGAAATCGTTATTCTTAAAACTCAAAGTGAAAACCGTTTTATTGACACCCCCTGTAATAACTGATCATGCTTTACTTGTGAGATTCGGTATAGTTTTATTGACACCCCCTGTAATAACTGATTATGCTTTACTTCTGAGATTCGGTATAGTTTTATTGACACCCCCTGTAATAACTGATCATGCTTTACTTGTGAGATTCGGTATAGTTTTATTGACACCCCCTGTAATAACTGATCATTCTTTACTTGTGAGATTCGGTATAGTTTTATTGACACCCCCTGTAATAACTGATCATGCTTTACTTCTGAGATTCGGTATAGTTTTATTGACACTCCCTGTAATAACTGATCATGCTTTACTTCTGAGATTCGACATAGCTTTATTGACACTCCCTGTAATAACTGATCATGCTTTACTTCTGAGATTCGGTATAGTTTTATTGACACCCCCTGTAATAACTGATCATGCTTTACTTCTGAGATTCGGTATAGTTTTATTGACACTCCCTGTAATAACTTATCATGCTTTACTTGTGAGATTCGACATAGCTTTATTGACACTCCCTGTAATAACTGATCATGCTTTACTTCTGAGATTCGGTATAGTTTTATTGACACCCCCTGTAATAACTGATCATGCTTTACTTCTGAGATTCGGTATAGTTTTATTGACACTCCCTGTAATAACTGATCATGCTTTACTTCTGAGATTCGACATAGCTTTATTGACACCCCCTGTAATAACTGATCATGCTTTACTTCTGAGATTCGGTATAGTTTTATTGACACTCCCTGTAATAACTGATCATGCTTTACTTCTGAGATTCGGTTTTGTTTTATTGACACTCCCTGTAATAACTGATCATGCTTTACTTCTGAGATTCGACATAGCTTTATTGACACTCCCTGTAATAACTGATCATGCTTTACTTCTGAGATTCGGTATAGTTTTATTGACACTCCCTGTAATAACTGATCATGCTTTACTTCTGAGATTCGGTATAGTTTTATTGACACTCCCTGTAATAACTGATCATGCTTTACTTCTGAGATTCGACATAGCTTTATTGACACCCCCTGTAATAACTGATCATGCTTTACTTCTGAGATTCGGTATAGTTTTATTGACACTCCCTGTAATAACTGATCATGCTTTACTTCTGAGATTCGGTATAGTTTTATTGACACTCCCTGTAATAACTGATCATGCTTTACTTGTGAGATTCGACATAGCTTTATTGACACTCCCTGTAATAACTGATCATGCTTTACTTCTGAGATTCGGTATAGTTTTATTGACACCCCCTGTAATAACTGATCATTCTTTACTTGTGAGATTCGGTATAGTTTTATTGACACCCCCTGTAATAACTGATCATGCTCTACTTGTGAGATTCGGTATAGTTTTATTGACACCCCCTGTAATAAGTGATCATGCTCTACTTGTGAGATTCGGTACACTTCGTTATCTCTACCGTTCATCAAACTTATCGATACTGGACAATATGTAGTGTTGTCATTGTCCGGTATATCAAGTTGAAGTGAAATTCATTGTAATAATTATAAAAAGTCGAAGAATGACGGACATGAATAAAATCTATAGTAAAATTTTCGGGATAACCTGTCCCTCCCTCAAGAAGAAATGATTATGTGAATGAATTATACAATAAACAAAGCAAATTTGAAATCAGCACTAAATCATTTAGCCACACTCTATACATTGCCTAGTATTGATAATCTGAACTGATGAACAAAAGTTGTACCTTGCTTGTTATAAACGCCAGACAATGAATAAATTAAATGCTGTCTGACGTGTTTTATACCGATTGCTAGGCCGTTCCTGCGACACTGATTTTGACTACAGATAACTCCATTTACCTGGTCAGGATATAGGGCTCACGGCGAGTATAACCGGTCGACAGGGGATGCTTACTCCTCCTAGGCACATGATACCACCTCTGGTGTGTCCAAGGGTCCGTGTTTGCCCAACTATCTATTTTGTATACCTTATAGGAGTTATGAAATTGATCACTGTTCGTTATTTTCGCCGTTCCTGCTAGATTAATGTTATCGCATCATACACAAAATAAGCAAAATATTCCTTAATATGTCTAAATGACTGAATTAGTAAGTTTCATACATTAAACAATAAACTAGAGCTGAAATGGTTTTGTAACTGTATTTTAAACTATATCGATAGTCAACACTGTTCTACTTCGAACAGAGGGTCATGAAATTGATCGTACGTATTCCTCTTTTCTCTGAAACATTTGGATTCATTGATTAATTTATTCTGTATTGTTTAATCTCCAACTTGAGAATTTTTCACTCGACATACGGAGACCTCAACATTGCTTACTAGCTTTAAGCAGGGAGGGATTTTTATCGTGCCATACCTGCTGTGAAATGAGACCTCGGTTTTTGCGGTCTCATTCTAAGGACCGCCCTATTTAGTCACCTCTTACGACAAGGAAGAGTTACTGTAGACCTATTCCAACCCGGGTTCCTGCGAGATTGAAATATTTTAAAAACTATCGCGTTCTCTCCACCTCTAACACCAAGTTCTTTCGCTGTACCTACTCACCTATTCCTTTCTCTTCCTACGCAACATTTCTCGTTAATTTTGCATTGCGTGATGAAAGTACTTTTACTTCTGTGACCACAAATCAATGTAGAAGATCTCTAATTTAAAAAAGCAAAATTGCATGATAAACAAACTCTGCAATTATATGTACGAGGAAAACCATCATCGAGAAAACCCATACAAGCCACGGGGGAAATTTCATAAACGTGGGGAACGTAATTTTCACGACAGCATACCTTGGCTTCAAAAATGTCATCAAGAATAATTGAATACAAAAGGTTTTAGAATTTGAAAACTGCCAAAGCAGCAATAAGTAAAACCAAATACAAAAGAATTGAGGAACAGGATTGTATCACTCCAAAGTCAAATGGAGCACGAGTCTATCCTGATCACGGTCCACTGGTGCTGAGGTCAGCATTGACTATACTGTATTGTGTATTTCTCGTTGTGTGGTTTTGTTTTAGATTCTCGCTGTTTTTTACCCTTACATATAACGGAGATTTCTACAATAAACATTCAATGATAAAGCCAACTCCGATTATTTCTTAAATATTGATACAACTCATAAACTGCCGAATTGAAACCAAACTGAAACTGGACATTTATATTAATAAACTCATACATGCATATCTTTTTTTCTACTACCAAATCCTCGCTAAACAAACCGAAATAAGACAGAATTTATTGCGAGTTTGGAATATGCAAGGTGAAGATAACGAACAGTGATCAATCTCATAACTCCTACAAGCAATACAAAATAGATAGTTGGGCAAACACGGACCTCTGGACACACCAGAGGTGGGATCAGGTGCCTAGGAGGAGTAAGCATCCCCTGTTGACCGGCCACACCCGCCGTGAGCCCCACATCCCAATCAGGCAAACGGAGCCATCTGCAGTAAAAATCAGTGCGCCAAGAACGGCTCAACAATCGGTATGAAACACGTCAGACAGGTTGTATTGACGGACTAGATCGTTATAACGACCATAGAATTTGCGAAATGCTGACTTCAATCGAGACTGTTGAAATCCCTGTACCATCAACTTGTTTGTCAGTAGCTTACCTCGATTTAAAAACTGACTATACCCAGAACAAGCTCTTGCATATCGAATCAGTTGAGATATATATGCAGGTGATAATGGAATATTGCTACACAAATATGGGAAGTTGACGATTGAGAAGCTGAAATCATCCCGTTTGTCATACAGTTGAGTTGTCAGTTTGCCGTTAATGTCTACTTTCAATAAAATATCTAAGTATGAAGCAGAAGTGGACGACTCTGTGGTATCCTTTATTTCGATCTCACAGGGATATATCAAATCGACATTTGAATGAAAACTATCATTGTTAATAGACAAAACGTCATCGATATACTGTAAATGTATTACATTTGGCTGTGTATTCTATTTAGCGCCTTTGGCGGAACGAAGCTTCCGCTAAATCAAGTACATCGCTAAATGCCATCCTTAAATCTAGATGTTTAAAGTAATTCAGGAATGCGCTAAATCAAATCTACGCTAACTTGTTGAAAAAACGATTTGCGCCAAATATCGTACACGCCAAATATAATACATTTACAGTATCTAAAAGTCGAATTGAAGGTCACAGCGAGAGATTATTTCTTCTCACGTAGAAGTTTTTGAATAAATTCTGCTTCATATGAATATAAAAACAGGTCAGCTAACAAAGGAGTACAATTCGTGCCCATGGGAATTCCAACAGACTGTTGGAAGACCTGATCACCATAGACCACAAAGATATTGTCAATGAGGAACTCTAGCATATTTTTTATTTCAACTTCAGAGTACTTGTGCGTGGAATCAGAGTGGTGTTTAACAAAGTAAGTTTTTGAATGACTGATCACTAGATATGAATATTTCCGTTTTCCGTTTTTGTTGAAGAAGCAACTGTCTATGATGTCAAAAAGTCTAGTCTTTATTTTATCGTGAGAAATGGTCGTGTATAGTGTTGAAAAGTCATAGGTTTTAATGCTAATGATTTGGGAAAAATTCTGTGATTTCAAGTTTACTAAAAGTTCTTTAGAATTTTTTAGAATTCACATTTGATTAACACCACTTCTGGCATATGTAGTTGCACAGTAAGTTTGAAGTTTCTCCTTCACAGCTGTTAACATTTTCGTGAGGAGCAAAGATAGGGGCTTGGTAGAGCACTTACTGGATCCAGCAATGTATCTTTGTTTGTAAGGGTTTTTATGTAGTTTCGGAATCCAGTATAGGTACGGTAACTCATATTCATTCGACCCATTGACTAGAATATTAAATGTGTCTAAAACTGAAGCATGATTTTGAAGAATTTCATCTTTTGAAAGGGCAGTTGGAGTATATGTATTATTACCAAAAGTGGAATTACTGCCAAGTTTGTTTAAAATACAGTTGTAATAATGAGCCTTACAAACAAAGAGAATGTTGTTACTAGCTTTGTCAGCTGGAACAAAAACATATTCCTCATGTAACCTATCTAATTCTTTTATCTCTTCTGGTTTACTAAAAACAGAAGGATAGATGGTACGTACTTTTGTTTTCATGTGTCTAATGCAGGATTTTAATATCCCTCTTATGCTTTTAACCCATTCTGACAATGTATCAAGTTCTTCTTTTTCATATTTAGCCCATCGTCTGGCATAATCTTCGACAGAACTCATAATAGAGAAGAAGTTCTGTCGCCAATTAAAAGACCGAGGTTCTCTGTATTTAGGACCTTTAAGAATAAGTGATTTGAGGTCCTCATTTTCAACTATATCAACATCACCAGTAAAGACATGTCCAGCTGGACTATAGTTGAAAGAAGATGAAGAACAAGAGCATGTTGGTGTATTACGTATAAGATGGTCTATATTTTAGCACTGCAAAGTTTGTTTATAATTAAAAAGTTTGGATGCAATAGTAGAAATATAGCTGTAGAAAATACAGGGTGTAGACTTGAACTTAAGAAATTGGAAAACAATGAATATTTTAAACGTTTTAAAACGAAAAGCAAACTAAAATCATTCAAAGATCCAAAATACATTTTTGGCGAGAATTCATGTTACGGACATAAATTCGTAAAGAAAAGAGCAAGACTTTGGTGATCTGAGGTCTAAACCTTCTCTCGCTTGAAATTAGACCGTCTTTACACGCTGACTACCCCATTTACATGATGAAGATATAGTATTCGCGGCGGGTGTCACAAGTCAATATGGAATGCTTACTCGTGTTTGCCATTCCCTAACTTTGTATCATCTAGAGAATTTATTTTTTTCGTTGATTTCATTTGTTCATTCATAAACACAATAATTTTTATGTAACCAGACGAAATAAGATGGGGATCTGCGCGATGACAATGTGTTGTGATCTTTAATTTTGCTTTGCTTTTATACGCATAGTATTTGCCCAACTATCTGTTTTGTATTGCTTATAGGAGTTATGAAATTGATCACTGTTCGTTATCTTCACCTTGCATATATGTAAAAGAGCTTTTTGGTTTTATAATGATCTTATTTTCCACAGATATGTGTTGGAAATGCCGAGATTTGAAAAGGAATAAAAATTTTGATGGGATGATCATTGTTATAATTTGATTAGAACTAGGTTTAGATGCTCCAAAGTTTCATTTTAGAATTTGTATACAACGATAAAGAAAAACTAAGTCAAACTAACTGTGTAATCTTTCAGACCAACATTTAAGTAGGCTGATCTAACTCTACAATCATTTGAACCAACACTAAAGTCAACTGATCTAACACTAAAGTCAACTGATCTAACACTAAAGTCAGCTGATTCAACACTAAAGTCAGCTGATCTAACACTAAAGTCAGCTCAAACAACACTAAAGTCAGCTCAACCAACACTAAAGTCAACTGATCTAACTATAAAGTCACCCGATCTAACTCTAAAGTCAGCTGATATAACACAAAAGTCAACTGATCTAACTCTAAAGTCACCTGATCTAACTCTAAAGTCAGCTGATCTAACACTAAAGTCAGCTGATCTAACACTAAAGTCAGCTGATCTAACTCTAAAGTCAGCTGATATAACACTAAAGTCAACTGATCTAACTCTAAAGTCAGCTGATATAACACTAAAGTCAACTGATCTAACTCTAAAGTCAACTGATCTAACTCTAAAGTCAGCTGATCTAACTCTAAAGTCACCTGATCTAACACTAAAGCTGGTTCAACTAACTGCAAAACTCGGATGTTCTGATACTAAAGTCGGCTAACGGATGCCAAACGGATGACAACATTTTCAATCCATTCGATTATGTTTTCCCGCATTTCTTGTCTTCTCATTTGGCTAATTCTTTCCTTGTCTGGCGAAGTTCATTCTGTTCGTTGAAAAGTATTGAGAACGTTCAAAACTTGGAACGAACGCCATCAGAGTACGGGGTCAGCTTACTGTACGATATTTGTGTGTAATCGTCTGCTTCTTTCCTGGTTGCGTCCGCTGACGTCGGAACCACAGTCGCACACATACAGGGCATGAGATGGGTACATCACAGGTGTTCTGTGCAACGATTGTACTGTAATATATGGTATCATAATGATCACATGTTCAATTTATCTAGCATTATATTTGGTTGACAGAATTATGTAGAATGAAAGGTAATAAAGTTGACAAAGCCTGACGTGTTAGTTTTGCATTTGTCAGTGTTAATGTCATCAATAGCTACCTCCATCAGTCATATGAAAGCTATATAAACACATTCACAAACAGTTTTTCTACTTAAAAAAAACAAGACCGCCATATCCACATGTCGTCATTAAGAACGTTGATTGAAATCAAACCAAGTGACCCATACACAACAGCAGAAGAGTGGGATGCCTACAAACGTCATTGTATTCATTTTGACGAGCTTGATGTTGATGATAAACCCGGAAAACCCAAGGTAGAAGCATTGCCTGCTAACAAGAGTCGTCATTTAATTTAGGATTCATTAGTACAGATATCGTCCGTTGAAGCTAATTAGAGTTTAGGTAGTCAGACTGTTCCGACTTAAGACAGACATGATCTAGACACTGTATTTACACGTTTGCTTGACATTATGGTGTATATTACCTCAGAAATATAAAACGACAAGAATTGCTGAACAAACCTTAATGAATCATATTTATGAAATGACCATCCAAACATGCACGCAAGTTGAAATAACAAGGGTTCTCAATACCCTGACGGAATACATGGCGATGAAACCTGTTAGCTCACCCAAGTCAAAGTCGAAACCTAGCTTTGATGGATTTCAAGGAAAGTACCTATGCTGTGAGAAAAAATGTACTTGAGAAAATTATAAACATTCCTAATATCGTTAAAATATTACCAAAAATGTCAATCATCGTCATTTTGGGGGGTAATTTTCGCACAATATATCGGCATAAGAATAGTTCGAATTTTACCCAAGCAACGTTTGCAGATATATGTTTCCTCTCGTGGTTTAACAAAACATGTCAGCAAATGATCCCCATCTTTCATTTGTACCAATTCTTTTTTATACACACGGTTGTCTTTCTTACTTTAAATGCCTATGCGCATTATGGGCGATGTCAAGATCACGATTTATATCAAATGAATGCAACACATTCTAATAAAACATTTGGACACATTTAATATCAAATTTAAAAAAAATCACCATTTAATACGTACAGTTTAACACCTGACATTGTTGAAAGCCCACGGTCGGTCACACTTCTTTTACCTCCCATGGGACACAACGCAAAAACTTTCGCTAGGAGGTGTGTCTTCAACCAATGAAGATGTCCCTGTTCCCAGTGTGCGGGAGCAAAGAAACCTAAATGTATTGGTAATTATGATTTTGTGCATTATAAATGGCTAATTAGCTGTTCCTGGCTGATCATATTACAAACAGCTGTGTAACATCGGTTATTTCTATGTTATTGTGCCTTTTTAAAAGAAAAAAACGACATGTATTTCTGTGTTTGATCAAAATGAGCTTCTGAACAATTTCGTCAATAAGCGCAAGGACTATCAGAATAGTTTTATAAGACAGATTGTGTTCATATATACTTAATACAGCTGGTGACGTCCTTACAGGATCCTAGAATTTAGGGACTTAGGGACAGCCCCCATCACTGTCAATCGAGACACGGCCTCAAATTACAAAACAACCATGTGAATTCAATTTCGGTTTTGACCTGTCCTCCATAAAGGATTTTTGCAATCTTCACTAATGTCAACATTTTCACATGAATTGATCGATTAATTTCTATAGCAGACGACGATTTTCTTCCTGAATAAACTAATATGCGTTCTTGATCATTATGAAGCGAGTTCCACGTGTCAATGTACATTTATTAAATACTTTGTACATGAGAATCCTTACGTCATAATACGAGCCCTTTAGATCAGTTATATGTGAAGAAATTGAATAAGCATATAGACTGAAATCTCTACGATTGAATGAGAGGTGAAAATTACGAACAGTGATCAATCTCATAACTCCTATAAGCAATACAAAATAGTGAGTTGGGCAAATACGGACCCCTGGATATACCAGAAGTTAGCTGCAATAATGTAGCCCTATCCGTTTTCGGGATAGGGTTATACAATTCCATAGGATGTTTGTAATGGTGCAAAATAATTTTATGAATAATCGATAATAAGCTCCGTGCATTAGCCCCAAATGTTGTTTATACCAAAAGGAGTACCAATTTTGTGCTTGGTTATGTCTAATAAAGGTGTTTTTCATTAAACATGATGTACAGCATGCAAAAGTCTTCGTCTGCTCCGCCATGCTTGTTATCGCGATATCTCATAGGTGGATCTACTGAAAAACCTAAACATTGACAATCTGCGCAAAAATGTAGTCATTCGAGTCACTCCGAGAAAGATAGGAAAATCGTATGGTTGCAGAAAGAATTTACATTAATTGATATTAAATCTAAACCTTTCTAATACCGACGAAATAGCTTTTTCCTCCGTACTTGTCCATTGATGTAAATACTGCTTTATACAGCATATGCAAATAACTTGACAATCCGGAGTTTTAACTTCAGTACCTCAAACATGGCGCACAAATATGAATCGAGAAATTGGAATATATCGAACTTGTTGAAAACGGTAGAATAGAGCCTCACAAATAGTAAGTTGCAGGTTGTAAATTTTCTATTGACTAAGAAATATAGAATATCATTTTATTTACGTAAAGAAAGTCAGCAAATGTTTAGAATGGTCGAAAATGTTGCGGGTGTGAATCACATTTGTACCATTACGGAGATCCTAAGGAGTTGTATAGCCCTCTTAAAAAAAAACACCGTAGAGGACTACATTATTGCAGTTAACCAGAGGTGGGATCAGGTGCCTAGGAGGAGTAAGCATCCCCTGTCGACCGGTCACACCCACCGTGAGTCCTATATCCTGATCAGGTAAACGGAGTTATCCGTAGTCAAAATCAGTGTGCCAATAACTGTCTAACAATTGGTATGAAACACGTCAGACAGCATGTGGCATTTCTATTGACCTCGATTTATAAACTAAACATATGCAGAGCAATCGGTTGAGAGATGTAAACACCATAAGCAGGTGATGATGGAATATTGCTACATAAATATGGGAAGTTGACGATTGAGAAGCTGAAATCATCCCGTTTGTCACACAGTTGAGTTGTCAGTTTGCCGTTAATGTCTACTTTCAATAAAATATCTAAGTATGAAACAGACGTCGGTGACTATGTGGTGTCTTTTATTTCCAGCTCGCAGGGATATATTGATTCGATATATGAATGAATGTTATCATTGTTAATAGATACATGTACAACATCATCGATAGATCTAAATGTCGAATAGAAGGCCACAGCAAGAGTTTTTTCTTCTCACGTAGAAGTTTCTGAATAAATTCTGCTTCATACAAACATAAAAAACATGTCATGTATTTTCAAAAATGAAATTTATTTCATATCTATAACAGATAACACAAAAATGCGGTGCACGCCTTGTAAGTATTTAGAGACTCTTGGTAATGGTCTTAGAAGACAGCAATGTCCACATAGGGTTTGGTTTGTGAAGGCATGCCTGGCGAGGGAAACTATCATGTTGAAGAAGTGGTGATGCTGTTCCACTGAATTCAAACCACGTGTTGATACCCTGTGTCAATACGGAAGGGAACTCAGTGGCGGATCTAGGGGGATCGGGAAAAAATCCTCTTCTTCTCTGGGTTTTTTTTTTTTACCAAACTCAAACGGCAAATGGTCCAACCGTCTAAAATTTAGTATTTTATTTGTTGGAGTTGGAAGTTGTATGTTGTCTTGAAAAAGTGTGACTGTCTATAAAGAATTTTAGATGCATGCATCGTGTTTACAGATGTATTTTATAGTTTAAATGTATTTATTGAGTGTATGACAAAACAAAAGGTCATATTTTCTGGAAATAGTTGGGTTTTTTATTTGCTAACATTGACTTTGATAAACAGTAATAGTGCAATGCAAGTTATTCATTGAGAGTTTTTATGTTAAAATATGCATATGTTATAGTGCAGAAAATACTTTCAGTTTATCATGTATAGGGTTTTTTTTGTTTTTGTTTTTGTATATTTATGTACTTGTATGCTTTGTTTCAAGTTTAATGTTAACCTGTTTGAGTATTAGATCATATCATATCTGATAAATAATTGTTACATTTTTTACTAAATGTATTAAAAAAGAGTATTAAACAGGTGATACAATTGTTTTGGTTGAAGGCCTATAATGTGTTTGTATCTTGATTGGATGAAATGCATGCATGCTATTTATTCATTGAATGCATGCGATTTGATAAATGTTAAATTTTTTATAAAAAAATATCTTTTACTGCAATGTACAATGTACAAATTGTTTTGAAATGTTCGTAAGAAAAACTAAAATTTATTTTCAAATTCTTGAAACTTCAAATAGTATTCATTTAAGTTTTATAAAGGAATTAAGTGATAACTATGCTTCAAAGAAAGAAGGAACCAGAATTTCAGACTTACATGTAAATGAATCAATAAGTAAAGTATATTCTTTTTTAAAATTCTATAAAGGATGTGGTGACTAAATGAAAGGAAGAAGGAACAATAATTTCACTCGAAAATGCATTAAAATGCACCATTTTGAACAAATCTTTTTAAATCTTTTCCGGCCAATGTGAGGGGATTAGATTAGGTTTAGACCCGTCACTGGAACTCCATATGACGATAACAGGGCACTAGGAATCAGAAGTAAGCACTATATGACGGAAACAGATATGTGAAGCTACTCTAAAGCAGTTTTGTATTCGCAGGAAGATCGTTCACAATATCGATAAATGTGTTTCTGAAATTTGCTTATTGCATGTAATTACAATTTTCTTGTTTTACACCGATACATAACACTTGTTTTTAAGGGGAGGGGGTTGCACATATTTTTGGTTATGATATGACATTGATCACCGTCTGTTATCTTCGCTATTCAGGTTAAATATAAATTGAATAAAACAGATGAAATCAATCCTTCATTCTTAAGTACAATAAAAAGGCTCTTGTAGATTCATATAGGTTCATGGATTCTATCGCGGTTCGCCGGTTATTATCGTGCGATAATCCCCTTGACGCAACATAAAAACATGGCTGCGTTGAGGGTTTTTTACCTTAACGTCTTGTGCAATGGAGGTATACCTCCCAAAGAGCTAACCGTGGTACATGTTACAAATATACAGAATATAGAAATAATTAGCTAGTTGTCAGAACTACATCCCGTCTCCATATGAATGCTCGCCATTTGAGTTAGGTTTTTCACCATCAACATTTCTTAAACTCGGGATATCTTCTACCACTTCGGTGTCATTGATATTTTTTTTTTACAGTGAATTACAAAAGACCGACTGACTTTACAATTTCGTTAGCCAAGAATCACATTTGCCAGCATATACATGATACACGTATATGTACTTCTATGTCGATATAGTTTTCTGAAACTTTTCGAAGTCGAAATCTTCAAGTCATTTGAAGATGCTACCAGAATTTCCTTACAGCGAATTACAAAATACCGGTTGAAAACTCAACCGGTCTTCTGTAATTCGCTGTAAAAGTATTTGCAAATATCACACAATTTTTTTTATCCTTAATGGTTTTTGTGTGGTATAATTTGCATCATAAAATGCTGCATACATAATAACGTATTACCGAATCGCATGAGGATCAGTTGTTAACACATTATTTACTATGTAAACACTCGTATTTATGGGCTTAATTACAAAATCTCTCCACGTAATTGCAAAATATAGCCTTGTAATTACGCATCATTATCTCGTAAAAACCTACAAGAAAACGAGCCTCATTTTCCTTTGGTTGCACTAATCGGCTTTCCTAGAATCAGAATTAAAGGAATGAATTCTATCGCAACATCTGGCTGTCAGGTGGCCTAGAATTTAAGAATTCTGAAGTGGGTTTGAATTTGAAATAAAACAAATGTTTCGTCGCCTGGACTGCCTTTTCTGTTGACACTTAGAAAGACAGAGCTAATGAGATGTTTGATAATCAGTGAAATGTTATTTTTAACAATGAGATAAAGCTCACTCTCCACAATGACCTGTGGCATTTATGATAATAAACTAATCTAATGATGCCTTTACTCTTAGTTCACTGTAAAGATTATTATATGTAGTAAACATTGTAGGATTTTAACCATTTCTTCATATGTACCATGTACGTCAGTTATGTAGATGTTAATGAATAAGGTAAACAGTGTTTAGACTGAAACTGATCACGTGCCACACACACACACACACACACACACACACATATATATATATATATATATATATATATATATGCAAGGTGAAGATAACGAACAGTGATCAATCTCATAACTCTTACAAGCAATACAAAATAGATAGTTGGGCAAACACGGACCCCTGGACACACCAGAGGTGGGATTAGGTGCCTAGGAGGAGTAAGCATTCCCTGTTGACCGGTCACACCCACCGTGAGCCCTATATCCTGATCAGGTAAACGAAGTTATCCGCAGTCAAAATCAATGTGCCAAGAACGGCTTAACAATCGGTATGAAACACGTCAGACAGCATTTGACCCAATGCGATATATATATATATATATATATATATATATATATATATATATATATATATATATAACGACCCAATTTTAAGTCATCCGATGCGTTGTTCCTTTCGAGCTATGTTTGACGTATGTAGTACCCCTGTCGACCGTTCACATCCGCTGTGAGCCCCATATCCTTATCAGGCAAACGGAGTTATCCGTAGTCAAAATCAATGTGCCAAGAGCGGCCTATCAATCGATATGAAATCGTAAACATTAACACAATGTAGTACAGATATATAAAGGAGAAATAATATATCTTCCTGATGGCTGGCTATCTTTTTGTAACGTAATTAAAATATAGATATCAACAATGAATGTATATTCCTTTTAAATCTAATTGCCCAGTCGGTTTGCTCTGTAGGTTTACATGTCGACTACTAACTGTTGTTGCTACGTTCGAGTCTAGCAGGGGTTTTCATTTCCCCCCAGATTACTTTTGAATAAAAAAATTTTTTTTTTTAAATTTGATAATGTAAATCTGAAACTTTCCATTTGCAAAATATCACTATGCACGTCCTCCACTTTCCATCCATATCAAATTCCGTGTGGATCCGGGTGAGAATAGGTCATATAAAATACAACATTAAGAGTTGGACAAACACTCACCCCTGGATATACCAGAGGAGGGATCATGTGCTTAGGAGGAGTAAGTATCCCTGTTTCATCCGAAAATCACATATTTTCATTCAACAACTTAATTGAAATATACTACTCAAAATTTGACGACCTCTGACGACCACCCCGATGTCGGTGTGCTGCTGTACCAAAAGTTTGCTTTCGGTTCCAGGCCCTGTTTACAACGCTCTGGCTGACGTTTAGTGCATTTGCAACGTCACGTTGTGAATAGCCAGCGTCAAGCATTCCAATAATCTGCCCAGTTGTTCTGTCGTCAGGCGACGCCGTACACGTTGAGGGGGCATTGTGTTGATAAACGTAGTGTAAACACTCAAGTGAGTTTGAAATTTTAGAAAGAATCAGACACCGATGCCTGAGTGAAAATCGTGCAATGGTAGCAAAAGCATAAACTGTGATGAGAAACGCATTTCCCATGGCATGAAATGCACGTGCAAGTTTGTTGAAGACATTTTTGATTTCACTTGGACACAATATTGTCAGTTATGCAGTTATTAATATTCTAAACAGAAAAATATCTATGATCCTTATCAAATTTTGAGTAGTATATACATTAAAACTGGTTAGAATGAAAAGATCTAAATTTCAACAGCTTAAAAAACTGATACTTGATAAAGATTTAATTATATTTATAAATTGATTTTTGATATTGAGGAAAACGTTGTATAATCAACATACAGTATGAACAGGCCAGCATCGAACTTATTGCCTTATACAACATTCAATTGATTATTATTAGGAAAGACATGTATGCATTTTCTAAAAGCATCGAATGGGTTATCAGTTTTATTATACCCAATGAGTAAATTTGTAAGCACCTGATCCCACCTCTAGTATGTCCAGGAATCCGTTTATTTTTAAGCACCTGATCCTACCTCTAGTATGTCCAGGAATCCGTTTATGACAAACTCTCTAGTTTGTATTCCTTACAGTAGTTTGGTCATATCGTTACCTTCACCTTTTCTCTAAAAGATATGTGTTTCTGTTATGCTCAAAGTTGAATTAAATAAAGATTTTGCAAAAACTTCTGACATCTCATGGGGGCCGAGGTACATTTGGTAGGATAAGAGTTTTTTTTATGAAACATGGAATTGACTTTGTGTGAAAAGTAATTTTATTTCTGTAATCTTAAAATCTGTAAAAATCTTTCCTTGATTTGAATTCGCATTACAGCTAATTGGAGCATCAGCCTTTTTCTACTTTCAAGTCGATAAGGAATAGAATTTCACAAAGAAAATTCCGAAGGTGAAATGAGCAAAATGCAAAGAAGAATACCGCACTGTTGTTCTTAACCTAATGCCATGAAATCCAGAATCTCATTAACAATATAGATTGCCCAATCTATGCTGTTATAATCCAACACAAAACCCAAACCTTATTTTTGCCAGTGAATATCACATAGCAACCCATTTGGATTTGTTTTTTCTCCGTTAGAAAGTAAATCGTTCACTGAGAATCTTTCATATTGGCGGAATGAACCTCAAAGAGACAATTTGTATTTCTGAACATAGTCCAGACAAAAAAAATACATTTGTGTGACGACATGCGTCTAGGATCCACGGGCAGCCAACTCAGGATGTAGTTTCTCTGGATGCTGTTTCTAGGTCTATGTAGAAGCTTTAAGGAAAACATCCGTTATTGTTGCAATCAAACACGGTAAAGATCCAGAGTTCAAATCATCAGCGGACATAAGGAAGAAGGATCAGTATAAGAAAATACCCAGAAAAAGTATTCTATCTACCGTGGTCCCCTTTGTTCAGAATCTTAGATATCACGGTTTCCATGACCAAAACGAGGAAAGGCTTGATTGGCATTTGAATTATAATCTGGTATCCACTACATCATCTGTATCAAGACGGTAAAGATTACTGCACAGCTTTTAGCATCTCAAATTCTATTCTTCAAACCTGTTTACTCATTATCACTTGACTTCGGGAAAACGTATTAATAACGTCAGCGTTCTAGACAATTGTCGTTATGTGAAGGTAGTTGTTATGACAAGTGGTGATATATAGGGCTCACATTCTAAACGTTAGATATTCGGTTTTAATATTCATTTTCACCATGAAGGAAAAATAAATTTATGAATCCCAGAGGAAAAGTTTGAAAGTAGAAATTTGAAGGGGTAAAATACATTATTTATATTGTATGTAGTTCGTCATCAATGTTTAAAATGGTTTCCCTTCACGTCATGTTAAACATTTTCTGAATAAATGGAAAAACCTTTGATAATTAAAATCATTATTAACAAGGAAAAGACACATTTGTCTCCACAGTTTACGTCATCTGTACTGTGTTATAAATGTGAAGACCTGACTGTTTAGTCGATAGTTTGCCGACATTTGTACTGTGTTATAAATGTGAAGACCTGACTGTTTAGTCGATATTTTGCCGACTTCTGTACTGTGCTATAAATGTGAAGATCTGACTATTTAGTCGATAGTTTGCCGACATTTGTACTGTGTTATAAATGTGAAGACCTGACTGTTTAGTCGATATTTTGCCGACTTCTGTACTGTGCTATAAATGTGAAGACCTGACTGTTTAGTCGATAGTTTGCCGACTTCCGTACTGTGCTATAAATGTGAAGACCTGATTGTTTAGTCGATAGTTTGCCGACATCTGTACTGTGCTATAAATGTGAAGACCTGACTGTTTAGTCGATAGTTTGCCGACTTCCGTACTGTGCTATAAATGTGAAGACCTGACTGTTTAGTCGATAGTTTGCCGACTTCCGTACTGTGCTATAAATGTGAAGACCTGACTGTTTAGTCGATAGTTTGCCGACTTCCGTACTGTGCTATAAATGTGAAGACCTGACTGTTTAGTCGATAGTTTGCCGACATCTGTACTGTGCTATAAATGTGAAGACCTGACTGTTTAGTCGATAGTTTGCCGACTTCCGTACTGTGCTATAAATGTGAAAAGCTGACTGTTTAGTCGATAGTTTGCCGACATCTGTACTGTGCTATAAATGTGAAGACCTGACTGTTTAGTCGATAGTTTGTCGATAGTTTGCTTCAGTGATAACCTTACCTCTGTGCAGCTTCACCATTTTTCAGAGGACCGAAGCTTTACCAATCAGATAAGGTATCATTAACGACATCAATGAAACTTTAAGGTAAGTGTAGATTTTACTTTTTTAAATGATATACAGCGGTTTTTATTTTCAAATTTTATTATGGTGTAGGATTCACTTTCAACAGAATCTACTTGAGAAATCAATGTGAAGTTTAGAAATTGAAAAATTGGTAAGCCACGCGTATGAATCCTCACATGACTACTCTATCGTATTTGTCAGTAGAAGTCGTACATTTGTATTTCAGCTAAGGCTACAATGAACAGTATTTTAACTCCATAATGGTGAGTATTTTAAACTTATTGGTATTTCGTTAATTCGTAAAGTAAACCAGATCAGATTTTTTTTTTTTTAAAAAAGATTTAGGATTCTATATTTCTAAATTTTGGTTTTAACTTATTTCATTGTATTAATAACATTCTTTTTATCAGAAAAAAACTTGCACGTATTTAGTATGTCCACGTGCATATTGAAATTAAGATTTATTCCTACAGAAATGTAGTTTCCATCCAGAAAATCTGAACATGAGTCGCAGAAGTAGTTGAATTATAAAAGTACTTAAATGCATGTTTCAGAACCAGACAAAAATGTGCTGTGGCCTTAAATGACATTATGAACAACCTCTCTCTGGTATTTCTTAATGTTTAATGTTCCCTTATATTTGTTTAAAATGGCGAAACTGTGGGCTACATAATATGAGTCGGATATGCATTTATTATATAGATATTCACTGTGTGAATTTTGTTTGATTTTTGTTAAAATTCATTCCTTGTCATTTCCAACTACGAAGACACATTTTGTTTCATTTTATCGTTAGATTTGCGTGGATTTTAATGACATCTGTACGTGTATGAGTATAAACATTTATCTTTAGATCTACGTGGTTTTAATGACGTATGTACGCGTATGAATATACACTGCGTGGTTTTTAATGACGTCTGTACGCGTATTAATACACACATTTATCGTTAGATCGGCGTGGTTTTTAATTATATCTGTACGCGTATGAATACACACATTCCACGACCTTCCCGGCGTATTTAGCACCAATGTTAAAATTGTGCGAAAATATGTTTTCTGGTCTAGTACGAGGGCTGTTCAATATGTAATGTGTATTGTACCACAGCGCGATAACGCTTTGCATGGTTTCGTACATGATGATACTTCTGAATAGCTCTATTCAATACCTTTCCAACGGTATAGTCATTTCAATAGAGCCAGTCGTTGACCACTGTTGTAAAACTGGTTGAGAAACGGGTTGATAATATTGAAGAAATTAAGGCTTATACAAAAGTTCGCACAAAACTCGATCATTCGGTAATGCAGATTTTTTTTTACCGAATTAGTGGAAGTTTATGGGTCTGATAAGGTATCTTATGAGACAGTTCGTAGGTGGAGAAAGAAATGTCTGACTGGTACAGATTCCGTCAAAGATGCAACAAAATCTGACCGACCTGTGACTGTAACAGGTAAGGTAAATGCCTCAAAAGTCAAAGAAATAATTGAAAATGTCAGCAGATACACGATTCGTGATATTACCAAAGTTGCTGGCATATCGCTATCGCATTTCATTTTGAAGCGTATTGTGACTATACGACAGATTTCTGCCAGATGGATACCGCATATATTGACAGATGACCAAAAACGGGTAGGAGTACAAACCGCTAAGCAATTGCTCAAACTGTTTCCTAAATTCAATGAAAGACAATTTGCAAACATTGTTACTGGTGACGAAACATGGGTTCACTATTTCAAATCAGTAAGAAAAATTGAAAACAAAATACAAATCAGAAATACAATGGATGTGCACTACATGCAGTTTCGTAGTCGAGAGGGTAATAACTCAATTTTGTCAGAATATTGTTTTATATGACCTTTAACCCTACCCTAGAATACCGAAAGGACATTAACACAATGCACCAACAATGTAAAAATTACCTGTGCAATATCAGCAGACCCTTACAGTTTGAATAATAGTCAACTCTCCCTGGTGACTCGTGTCCGTTGAATACCATTATGTACCACGTGAAACTATAACAGTGTCCTGTAATATAGTGTATTTGATCAATTTGTTCTTTAAAAATTCAATCACAGGAAAACATTTGAAATACTTGGAATACTAAAATTTGACAAAATTTTCCGATTGAGGTGTCATCATTTTGAAACGATGCATCATATAGTGTGAGCCCGTGATTCACACATTGACATATGGATCGTACTATTAACAAAACGTCAAATAATTAAAGATATTTTTGATTATTTGAAGATATCATCAATTCGTTTGAATACGTTTGAAATACTTTGAATGAAAGGTGAAGATAACGAACAGTGATCCATGTCCTAACTCCTATAATGTAAAACTTATACGGTACCAATTTTGATGCACCAGATGCGCATTTGACAAATAATGTCTCTTCAGTGATGCTCAACCGAAATGTTTGAAATCCGAAATAACTATGAAGTTTTAGATCTAAATATAGCCAAAAACAACGTGCCAAACAAGTAGAGCCAAATTCGTCCAAGGATAAGAGCTATGCATGATGGAGATAATCCTTAATTTTGAAATGAATTTCTAAATTTTATAACAGCAATTAAATATACATCCGTATTTTCAAGCTAGTAACGAAGTACTTAGCTACTGGGCTGTAGAGACCCTCGGGGACTAACAGTCCACCAGCAGAGGCCTCGACCCAGGGGTCATAATGTAAAACTTATACAAAATAAAGAGTTGGGCACACACGGACCCCTGGGTATACCAGAGGTGGGATCAGGTGCCTAGGAGGAGTAAGCATCCCCTGTTGACTGCTCAAACCCGCCGTGAGCCCTATATCGGAATTATCCGTCGTCAAAATCAGTGTGCCAAGAACGGTATAACAATCGCTATGAAACACGTCAGACAGCATTTGACTCAATAATAGGTTGTATTGGCAAACTAGATCGTTAAAGCGATCATAGAATGTACGAAATGTTGACTTTAAACGAGACTGTTGAAACCTCTGGAACTTGTTTGTCAGTAGTCTGCCTCGATTTAAAAACTGATATACGCAGAACAAGCTCGTGCGTATTGAATCAGTTGAGACATATGCTGGTGATCATGGAATATTGCTACATAAATATGGGAAGTTGACGATGGAGAAGCTGAAATCATCCCATTTGTCCAAAAGTTGAGTTCTTAGTTTGTCATTAATCTCTACTTTCAATAAAATAACTAAGTATAAAGCAGACTTGAACGACTCTGTGGTGTCTTTTATTTCGAGTTCACTGGGATATATCGAATCAACACATGAATGAGAATTATTACTGTTTATAGAGAAAGCGTCGTCGATATATCTAAATGTCGAATTGAAGGTCACTGCAAGATTTTATTTTACTTCTTATGTAGAAGTTCTTGGATAAATACTGCTCTATGGGAATATGAAAACATGTCAGCTAACAAAGGAACACAATTCATGCGCATGGGAATTCCAACAGAATGTTGGAAGACCTGATCACCAAAGACCACGAAGATATTTTCAATGAGGAACTTCAGCACATTTTTTATTACAACTTCAGAGTACTTGTGCGTGGAATCAAAGTGATGTTTAAGAAAGTAATTTTTGGATGAGTGATCACTAGATATGAATATTTCCGTTTTCCATTTTTGTTGAAGAAGCAACTGTCTATGATGTTAAAAAGTCTTGTCGTTGATTTATCGTGAGGAATGGTCGTGCAAAGCGTTGAAAAGTCATACGTATTGATGTTGTTGAGTTAAAATTTAATACAAAGTTTAATAAAAGTTCTTTGGGAATTTTTTAGAATCCACATTTGATTTACACCACGTCTCGCATATGTAGTCGCACAATACGTTTGTAGTTTCTCCTTCACAGCTGTAAACATTTTCGTGAGAAGCAAGGATAGGGGCTTGGTAGAACACTTACTGAATGAATTGGACAAGGAAAACATATATACATATACATGATGAAATATATATGACTAAAATGACCAACGACACGAACAACGAGATTGTCATATTTTCGAGACGACCCGTCCCTTCTTCAGGACAAACGAAAACAATTACATAATGTGGTCAATATCAACAGGGCATAATAACAAAAACTACATATAAATACATCTAGCACTACAACTACACTAATCTACAAACGTATTTACAACGCAGACCACATGTTTTTGGTCTTTAGGCTTGCCAATCAATGTTAAAAGTGGAGCGAATTAGGACATGCCTTATTCGTCCAAAGAGCTGATCCAAAATGTCCGAAAAGAAAAACAATAAACTTAATTAATCTCAAGTGGAACGAGTTAACCCAATTACGTAGACAAATAGTAAAGCTAACTCGTACCCAGAGCGATTCTATTTTAACCATGCATAATTTATAAAAGATAATAGTAAGTAACAAATACAAAAAAATAAATAAATAATAAATAAATAAATGAAAATAAGCTATGTAAACGAAGTAAGAGATGAACAAAGTTTGAGAGAAAGATAATGTAAACAACAAGTTTGAATAAGTTAACAAAATGGACCAACAAAAACAAAGAATAGGCAGCCCAGGAAATTGAATCAACATCAGACATTCCCGTACTGATCATGTATAGGGTAGATGTGTAAGAAAAACATAGAATCACGGAAACTGATAAATGGGTTTTACATGTAAGCAATCGGTTATGAAGTTCAAAAAAAAAATTTAAAAAGGTGGACTGATTGTAAACAGAATTGAAAAGAGAGAAAAAATGTGTTCAAAATTGGTCATAGTACCACTGTTAGGGACATGATCAGACGAGTAGGTCTAGATGAAGCTTAAAATCTAGTAAGGGTTTAGCCCGTATTCATCCTGGTGAAGTCAGTAGGTTTGTTGATACCATGCGGTTCAAATGACTTCAACCTGTGCATCCAGAATTTTTCCTTCTGCTTTCTTTCGGTATCTGACCAACTAGGGTCATGATCAATAACCACTACTGTCATGTCCTCCCATCGGTGGTTATTGCCATTAAAATGTGTTGCTACTGGCAAATCTTTTTTGGTTCTGATGGAGGACCGGTGGTTGTTGACCCGTCTGCGAAGGTCTGTTGTTTCTCCTATGTAGTGCTTCTGGCAGACATCGCAACTGATGAGATAGATGCAGTTATTGGTTTTGCAGGAAAAGTTTCCCAATATTTTATAACTGCGACCCGTGACAGGACTGTTAAAACCCTCAGTGTCTGAGCTATATTTGCATAATTGACATCTGAGGTCTGAGCATATTTTGAAACCTCCATTGGGTAAAGGGTTATCCAGTTTGGTCCTTACTATCATGTCCTTCAGGTTTCTGGGACGCCTGAAGGATGCCATCGGTGGTTCCTTAAAAACACCAGCCATTCGTTTGTTGGCATGCAGAATGGGCAGGTGTTTCTTCAGAATACCGTTGATGTTCTTGAGGGCGGGATGATACGTAGTGACCAATGGAACCCTGTCATTCTGAGGTTTTTCTTTATACTGGAGGAGGGACTGTCGGTCCTGTAGTGACATCTCATCAATCGCGGATTGTACCTTGCAAGGATCATATCCTCTGTTAGTGAGATGAGTTTTGAGGATTGCTCCTTGTTCTTGGAAAATAGTAGGAGTGGAGCAGATGTGGCGGATTCGCGTAGCCAAACCTTTAGGTACACCTTTGAAAGTGTGGGGTGGATGACAACTAGATGGCATAAAATATAAATGAGAGTCAGTGGGTTTGGTGTGGAGATTAAACTCAATTTCCCCGTTTCTAAATGTGGCTGTGGTATCCAGAAACGTGTTATTTGAGTTGGAAATTTCCACAGTAAACTTGATGGAATTATGGAAAGAGTTAGCCATCTCGATAAAATCGTCCAGGCTTTCACGACCGTTAACCCACTTCATCTCAATGTCATCAATAAAACGTAGCCAACTGAGGGGTTTAAGTGGTGAATAATGTAGAAGTCTACGTTCCAGTCTCCCCATAAAGATGTTGGCATACGATGGTCCCATTTTTGTTCCCATAGCTGTGCCACTTATTTGCAGGTAGTGTTCACCATTGAACATGAAGTTATTGAACTTGAGGACATGTTCAAGAAGCTGAATGAGTGATTCAGTTGAAGGACATTTAATTACCCTATTGTTCCAAACCTCTCTACACGTCTCGATACCCTCGTCATGTGGAATGTTAGTGTAAAGTGAAGTAACATCTATGGTCACAATGAGGGTATCGTCTGGCAGGCCCGATGAGGGTGTTTTATTAAGGTAATCAGTGGTGTCCCTCAAGTATGATGGTAAATCTTCTACATGCTGACGGAGATGTAAATCAATGAATTCAGAGATTTTCTCCGTGGGATGTCCGATGGCGCCCACTATAGGACGGCCTGGCATGTCTTTTTTGTGAATTTTAGGCAGTAGATAGAATAGTCCTGGTCTACAGTTGTTAGGACAAAGCGCTCCCAAAACATTGTCACCAATCTCGCCCTTGTTGTACATTTGCTGGAGGGTTTCGGTGATGTTGGTAGAGAACTTTTCGGTGGGGTCAGACTGTAGCTTTTTATAAAAGTGTTCGTCTGAGAGCTGTCTATGAGCCTCGTTTAGGTACTTGTCTTTGTCCATGACAACAACAGTAGAACCTTTGTCTGCCTTTTTAATGACAATATTATCCCGATTTTTTAATGTTTGCAATGCCGACCTTTCGTCTTTGCCGAGATTATCTCTGGTTGAATCCGGCTTTAAAATGATTTTGTATATTTCTTCCTCGACCGCCTCGATGTAAGATTCCAAAGCTCCACATTTGCCTGGAGGTGGTTCCCAAGTGCTTTTGGGTCTGTAGAGAGGATGTTTCTCTAAAATGTCAATAGCATCTTGGGATGGGGAGGCACTGTTATCTTTGGAGTCCTTGCGGGAGAAATGTTCCTTAAGCCGTAGTCGGCGGAAGAATGCTCTAGTGTCCTCTCTTACTTGTTGATCATTGACTTCACGTGGAGTAGGACAGAAATTGAGGCCCTTGGAAAGAAGTGAAGTATCAGAATTCGAGAGAGTGACACCGGAAACATTCAAAACCGGGCATATGTCAGTAGAGTTTTTGTCGTTAATAGTGATGGTTTTCCTTCGTTTGAAGCGTCTCGAGCGATTCTTCTTGATGGTAGTAGAAGATCGTTCAGTATGGTATGTACGAGCTTCATTGTTTCTATCAAGGATGCCATCACGCTGGAATTTCTTTTGTTGGACCTTTTCCAGCTCGGAAGTCAAGGCCGTGTTATAAGTGGTTATAATTCTAGAAGCCTCCTGAAATTCAGTTGGAGTGGTATCCAGTTGGAGAGATGATTCCAGTGAAATGATGTCACTCTCAATTTGCCCTAACTTGTGCTGATCCCAAGAAAGGCAGAGTGACATAAGTTGCATAGAACATCTCCTCAGGAGAGAGCTCCAACGTCTCTGAAAGCCTCTAGACACCGGCCCTATATTAGGGGTGACATTGAGACAAAACCCTTCAGGTATAATGTTATGTTCAATGTATGTTTGAATGTTGGACACGCGATGTTGTGTTTTGATGGCTTTTTTGTGCTGTTTTTTGAGAGATTTGAAAGAATTACTTTTTCTGAACGACATAATTATAAAATTCTCAAATGATATAAGAATGGCACGACTTAAGGAATGAAGGCCGAAACGAAGAAAATTAAGTCGTATATATATATATATATATATATATATATATATATATATATATATATATATATGAAGCTTCATATGAATAACTGTGTATCATAGGATCATTTTATGTCACCAGAATCACCCAGGAAACCATCGTTATAAATTACCATTTGTCGTCTTGCGATTTATTTTTCATAACTAAGTTGTAGCTTTTGCTGACCTTATATACACATCAGCGTTTTGATTATTGTTATCTCATCGATTAAGTAATATGACATTTTATAAATTAATATGAACGAAAAGAGTTTCCCCATGATGTAATTTCTTGTTCCTTCCCCACCCTCCCTCGCAGCAAATTAAGCTCTCATTTCTGAGGTTTCGATAACATATGATTGACATTACATTTCAATAAATGTCGTTATTGTAACAAAGAGAAATATAAAAATGCTTAATCTCATCAATCTTGGATAATTTTATGTCATTACTGAATTTAAAAAGTAATTTTTTAAAAAATAAATTCTGTTGTAATTAAATTGGTTTCACTATCAACTGTGTGAAGCATTGTGACACGCGCATATCTTCTGCAGTATAATATCATATAGTCTTGTAAGGAGCGTAAGTTTTGAAATGTTGCTATCGAAACCGATCCTTTTCATCTTGGACCAAAGAGTTCAGTTTTCCAAAGCTCTTCATTCTCAACTCAGGGCCTTTGTTCTTTCATTATCGGTAAGTATCGCTGTCTGAAATAGGCTCAGCTTTCTGACTGGTATACTAGGCTTCGGAATCTTTATGTTGTTTGTGATATGATTATTAGCCACACTGATCTTCCGGGGTTTTTTTCTTTGTTTTATTTTATATATAATTGATCAGTCATCCTATGTTTAACACCATTTTGATTCCTAGGCATAATACTCTGAATTTGATGTTAAAAAATATTAGAGTTCCTCATATACAATATTTATGTACTCTTTGGATATCAGGTCTTCCAACAGTCTGTTGCAATTCCTATTGGCACATATTTTGCTCCTTTATAAGCCCACCGGATTTCGTATTCCCATGAGGCGAAATTTATTCAAACACTTCTACATGAGAAAAAAGAGTTTGCTGTGGCCTTCCACTCGGCATTCAGATACATTGACGATGTTGTATCTCACAAGAAGAAACTATGGCATTCAGTAAATTGAAAGGTGTCAGAACAGTCATTTGCTGAAAGGTGTCGGAACAGTAAGTTGCTGAAAGGTGACTGAATGACAAATCTCTGTCATTTAGTAACCTTTCCAGACCCTTCATCAAACTTTCAATCGATTGAACGGCGCAGTTGAAATTAAAGACATGCTGGAGTTCCTCATTGACAATATCTTCGTACTCTTTGGTTATCAGGTTTTCCAGCAGTCTGTTGAAAATGACATGTGTACAAATTGTGCTGCTTTGTTAGCTGACCTGTGTATTCTTATGAAGCAGAATTTATTAAAAAGCGTCTACATGAAATAAAAACTCGTTTGCTGTGGCCTTTACCTCAACATTTAGATATGTTGACAACGTTTTTTCTATTAACATTAATTATTTCCATTCATATGTCAATTCGACATATCCCAGTGCACTCGAAATAAAAACACCACAGAGGCTTCCACATCTGTTTTTGTACTTAACGATTTATTGAAAATAGATATCAACGGCAAGAAAATAATTCAAGTTTATGACAATAGGATTATTTTAGCTTCTCTATCGTCTACTTCCCATGTTTATGTAGCAGCATTCTGTTATTGCCATTATCACCTTCATATGATGTTAATGTCTCTCAGCTGATTCAATATGCAAGAGCTTGATCTGCGTATGATTAGTTTTTTAATCGAGTCAGGCTACTGACAAACACGTTGATGTTACAGAGGTTTCAACGGTCTCGCTTAAAGTCAGCATTTTGCCAATTTTATGGTCGTTATAATAATCTTATTTGCAAATAAACTTGGCATTAGGTCAAATACAGTCTAGCATGTTTTATGCCAATTATTAAGTCGTTCTTTACATATACGTAATTGGACTGTGGATTACTCCATTAACCTGGTTAAAACAGGAAGTTCACGGTGGAAGTGACGCTGTGACCGGTCATCAGATGATACTTACTCCTCGGTACTTGATTTTCAGGGGGTCCCTGTTTGCCTTCTTCCGATTTGGTTTTGTTTAAAGAATTTGAGTTTTTTAACTTTTGTATTGATCACCGTTCGTTGTCTTCAGTTCTTTTATTTTTACTTTAAATTTCATGTGGTCAAGATAACGATGTAGTAAATGACTTTTGTTTACGTAGGACACGATTTGATTGATGGGAGTCGATAGCACCCATTGTTGAAAATTTATGTTTTCGGGGTACTCTGTCTAAATTTTGTTATCTTTTGTATTCATTAATCATAACAAAATAAAAAGAACTACATTGATACATTTTTATCAACTGTAGGACAAAGAAATACCGATCATCGTGGTACTGCTTTGTGCAACGCTTCTGTCTACTGATGCAAAGAGAACAATATGTAGGATTTGGTTTTGTAGCGGTATCTTAAGAATATCACTCTAGTCATAGACAAACATATTCTATTGCAATGTGTTTCGCATTATTTTTGCAGCAAATTATATCAAATAAGGTAAATGCAATTTGAAAGATTTTACTGAATATAAATGTATTCCATCACTATGAATATCATAACCCTAGAGCACAATATTGAACGCAGAAACTTAATATGGTGTGTCTTTTTCAGTTGATTGTGAATTCGAGACGAATTTCTGCAACTGGACGCTTGATTCCACTTTCCAATTTTTTGACAAAGAGGTGTCCATATGTGGCCTTAAAGGGGATATCACTAACTGCTACTATACAACATCTATTTATACCTCGTTGTGGAAAATAGACAATATCAGTGACGAAGTGATTAAAACTCATAACATACCAACAGGTACAGTATAGAAGGGAATTACCAACAGGTACAGTATAGAAGGGAATTACCAACAGGTACAGTATAGAAGGGAATTACCAACAGGTATAGTATAGAAGGGAATTACCAACAGATACAGTATAGAAGGGAGTTACCAACAGATACAGTATAGAAGGGAGTTACCAACAGGTACAGTATAGAAGGGAGTTACCAACAGGTATAGTATAGAAGGGAATTACCGACATAATTGTATAGTATACCAAGAATTATGATAAAAGTTGTATAGCGCCTTATATAAAACAAATTGCTTTAAGGTGGTTTACAAGGGTAAAAAAGGAATGCAACAATGAAACACAATTGAATGACAGTAAAACATAAAATCTCATAACTCCTATGACTTACTTGACTTAATTCCTTCTCTCCTCGTGGAGAATAGGGCCATGAACAAGTCCTCTCCATTTACTTCTGTCCTGAGCTGATCTTGCTGCCTCTGTCCATCACCCAAAACCTAGTTCTTTCCTCTCTCTTTCTATTGTTCTTCTCCACGTTTCCTTAGGTCTTCCTCTCTTTCTTTTTCCTTCTGATGTCCAACTAAGGGCTACATATGGGTGTGTTCTTTTATCCATCCGTAGCACATGTCCAATCCACTGCCATCTGCGTGTTTTTATCATAGTGCTGATCTTTGCTACTCCTGCTATCTCTCTAACTGCTACATTTGGTATTTTCATTGGCCAGTAGATCTTTAAGATTTTCCTTAGACATTTGTGCTGGAAGGTATCTACAAGTTTTTCATCCCCTTTTGTCATTTTCCAGGTATCGCTGCCATACAATAACACAGCTATTACATTTGAGCTGAAGAGCTTCATTTTTGTTTTTTCTGTTGAGTTGGTTATTGCTCCAGATCTTGCGTAGCTTATGGAATGCTACTCTTGCATGACCAATTCTTCTTCTTATATCTTCATTAGTACCTCCTGTCTTGCTTAATGTTGCTCCGAGCTAAATGAACTCATCCACATCGTTTATGTTGTTCCCATTGATGGTTATTGGTGTGATGTTTGCAGCATTTAGACGCATAACTTTGGTTTTTCCTGTATTGATTTTTAAACCTGTTCTAGCTGCGTATCTGTTAAGAGAGTTCAGTTTTTGTTGCATTTGATCTTTGCTGCTGGATAATAAAGCGATGTCGTCTGCAAAATCTAGATCGTCTAATTTTGTTGTCATATTCCATCTTATGCCTGAGTTGCTATCTGCTGTTGTCTTTTTCATTATCCAGTCAACTACCAGGAGGAACAAGAAACCTGACATGTTGCATCCTTGTTTGACACCAGATTTAACATTAAACCATTATGTTGTACCATTTCCATCAACAACTGCGCATTCACTGTCTTCATACATTAATTTAACCATACTGATTATTTCGTCTGGTATTCCATAAGATTTCATGATCTTCCAAAGGGTTTCCCTGTGTACGCTGTCGAAGGCTTTTTCAAAATCGACGAAACATAGATAGAGGTTGGAGTTCCATTCTATAGCTTGTTCTAGAATATTACGTAGGACAAATATCTGTTCCGTAGTGCCTCTTCCTGCCCTGAATCCAGCTTGTTCCATTCTCAAATGTCTGTCTACACCAAATACAATTCTTTTTATTATTATTTTCCCCATTATTTTTGGCAGTTGTTGCTATTAGTGTGATTCCTCTCCAATTTCCACAATTTGTCAGGTCACCTTTCTTTGCTAACTTTATTATAAGTTCCCTTCTCCAATTTTTGGGAGCTTTTCCAGTTGTCCAGACAATGTTGTATAGTTTGTGTAGTTCCTTGGCAGTTGTTTCTATGTCTGATTTCAATATTTCTACAGTGATGTTATCTACACCTGGAGCTTTGCCTAATTTCATTTCTTTCAATGCTCTCCTTATCTCATCTTCTGTTGGTGGACCTGTTTCTATGTCTAATTCGATGGACTCCCCTGTTAGTATTTCAGCAGGATCAATAGGGTCTGGTCTATTTAACACTTCGCTGAAGTGTTCCATCCATCTTTTTCTTATATCTTCCTCTTTAATCAAGAAATTTCCTTCCTTGTTTTTTACTGTCTCAACAGTTTTTGGACGTTCGTTGCACAATAATTTGGTTACATCATATACAGTTTTCATGTTTCCGATGTTTGCTGCCTCTTGTGCCTCATTCGCCATGTCATCTACCCATTGTCGTTTATCTTTTCTAAAACTTCTTTTCACCTCTTTGTCTTTGTCCCCATACTTTTCTTTTAGTCTAGCTCTTAATCTCTCTGATCTTGCACTTTCAACTTTGCCCTTTAGAACTCGCCTCTCTTCTACCTTTTTCCAACTGCCCTGGCTTATCCATTCCTGGTTTTTCCTTTTTCTATACCCAAGTACGTTTATGGCAGTTTCATTATATGCAGTTTTAATGTTGTTCCATCTTTCTTCTATATCATCAGGATTGGGACCTATGGTGTTGTCTTCACTGAGTGCATTAAATCTATTCCTCAGTTCTATTTGGAATTGTTTCCGAACTTCTGGTACCTTAAGTTTGCATGTCTCGAATCTTGTTGAAGATGTTGGTTTCTTTCCTATTTTGTGCAGTTTAAGCATTACTTTTGTGATGACTAAATTGTGGTCAGATCCGACATCTGCACCTCGGTGTGCTCCGACATCCAACACAGATCTTTTAAAGCGCCCATTGACTGCTACATGGTCTATTTGGTTCTTGTGTTGACCATTTGGTGAAGTCCATGTCTGCTTGTATATGTCTTTATGTTTAAACATTGTTGAAGATATTGCCAAGTTGTTGATGGCACAAAATGATGCAAATCTTTCTCCATTATCGTTCCTTTCCGAGTGTAAACCATACTTTCCAACAATTCCATCCTCTCCTTCCTGTTTGTTACCTACTTTTGCATTAATATCGCCAGTTAGGATTATAATATCATGACGTGGAGTGTTGTCTATGACTTCTCGTAGTTGTTCGTAAAAATTATCTTTTGATTCCTCGTCTGCATCATTGGTAGGTACATGCACTTGTATTAATGTTGTTTTTATATAGTTTGACCAGAACCTGGCAGTTATGATGCGGTCGTTAATGGGTGCCCATTCGTATAATGTCTTGGCTTTCTCCTTTGATATAGCAATAGCAACTCCATTACTGTGATGGTTATCTTTTCTTCCAGAATACAGTATTGTTTCACCTGTCTTGGTTCTGATTTTTCCAGAATCTGTCCATCTGCATTCGCTTATTCCAAGTATATCTAGGTGGTATCTCTTCATTTCTGCTATTACTTGTGCGGTTTTTCCAGTGGAGTACATAGTTCTTACGTTCCACGATCCCAACCTGACGATGTTTTTGGGGCTTGCTAGCATATCCCTCTGTCCGCGAACTTCCTTTCGGCTTTGGCCCGTAGACATCATGCTTGCATCTCTGTCCGCTATGAAATCATCCTATAAGCAATACAAAATAGATTGTTGGGCAAATATGGAACCCCGGACACACCAGGAACGGGACCAGGCGCCCAGGAGGAGCAAACACACACCCATCGACCGGTCACACCCACCGCGAGCCCCATATCCTGATCAGGTAAACGGAGTTATAAGTAGTCAAAATCAGTGTGCCACGAACGGCCTAACAATCGGTATGAAACACGTCAGACAGCATTTGCCCAATGATAGGTTGTATAGACGAACTAGATCGTTATAACGACCATAACATTTGCGAAATAATGCCTTCAATCGAGATTGTTGAAACCCCTGTACCATGAACTTGTTTGTCAGTAGCTTACCTCGACTTAAAAACTGACTATACACAAAACAAGCTCGTACGTCTCAAATCAGTTGAGATATATAAACACCATATGCAGGTGATAATGGACTATTACTACATACATGTTGGAAGTTGACGATGGAGAAGCTGAAATCATTCCGTTTGTCATACAGTTGAGTTGTCAGTTTGCCGTTGGTCAAATTCCAATTGAGTAACGCAAGTTCTTTTTGTATATAACCTGGTTTTGTATGGAGACACACACCCTTGACAACCACATGCTGGAACTATTTTGCTCTCTCTCTCTCTCTCTCTCTCTCTCTCTCTCTCTCTCTCTCTCTCTCTCTCTCTCAATTAATATCGCAGCACTGTTTTCAGCCTTCTATGGAATAGAGTCAACGTGTACAATAAGATACATAATTATGTTGTTTTCTCGTTGTCAATATATAGATCTACTTTTATGTTAACTGTTGTAAAACTTAATTCTCTATATGTATGGTCGAATATTAATAGATTAAATCAAAGATATTACATTCGAATTAATGATTTGCCGAGTAAGGGTTACCGTGTTCATTTTTAAATACATTTATCACTGGGAAAATGGGGGAGATATTCCATTGCTTCATCCGTCTTTTAACAAAACAAACCAAAGTTCATACGTCACATTTTATCACATGACGTCAGACACATTGACATGTGAATCGCAATTTGTCACTTGCTTACCAATTTTCTTGTGTTGAATTTAGTATTAGCGACAACGTTGAATACAAGGGTAAGTTTTCATGTAGTAGAAGTTTTTACAGAGTTAAAAATCACAAATTCTAGCATTTTTTGATATTGGAAGATTTTGGGTAGGCCTAAACAATGCAATTTTCCGTATTTTTTCGAGCTGTCGGAGATGAGGGACTTCAAAGTCAATCTCTACCTCTAAAGTCTATGCATATTTTCTATCATGATAAACTGGGCACCTGCTCCCACCTCTGGTGTGTCCGGGGGTCCGTGTTTGCACGGTTATCTATTTTGTATTGCTTGTGGGTTTGATCACTGTTCGTTATCTTCACCTTGCATGCATATTCTACACATATTTTCAATCACGACAAACTTCACTTTCGATACAATATTTTGATAAATGGTTAGGCTCCGTAGAACTAAGATTAAAGATGGCGACCTTCATATCTAGACGTTTCGTGTCGTTGTTGCTAAGTGAATCATTGCGCAGCTCAGTTGACTTGTATTTTTCCGAGTTAATGTACATTTTGATAAACAAAGGTTAGCATCTTTGTCTCTTGCATTAAATTATAAGGAATGACTTTAATGCTGGGGCAAATTGTGTGTATATGTATATATATATATATATGTGTGTGTGTGTGTGTGTGTGTGTGTGTGTGTGTGTGTGTGTGTGTGTGTGTGTGTGTGTGTGTGTGTGTATACGTGTTGGTATTTTCAATATTCTCTGTTTGAAATGGTAGCGTTACCTGAGTTAAAAAGAACTGACTTACAGGCAACGAAAAATCGTAACAGGATAAGATTAGGAAAATGATTCATTTGCATAAAGTGATCAAAATGTTTATTTCGCATGGAAAAGTGTATTAGGCTACATATATACATGTATATATATGTGTGTGTGTGTGTGTGTGTGTGTGTGTGTGTGTGTGTGTGTGTGTGTGTGTGTGTGTGTGTGTGTGTGTGTGTGTGTGTGTGTGTGTGCGTACGTGCATGCGTTCGTGTGTGTGTATACAGTACTTTCAATAATAAGTTAAACATGCTGTTTATTTAGCTGCTATACTATGGAAGCGAATTGCTGTCACAATTCTAGACATTCTTCTTGCATTCATCATTTTAACATTGAATTTACTTCAAAATCGAGGAAAGTCGTCAGATTCATGATTCTGCACACACCTGTAAATACCAAAATCTAGAGCGTTCAACATCACTACATGTAGGTAATACTCCTTCACGAAACATTCAACATTAAAAGCAAAATTAAGTGTTCCTTCAAATCCACAGTCATGTACAAGTACAAGTACCTTGGCCCGATTAGAAATCAGCTATCTTCGTTTGGTCGTTCCTAGAATATGCACTTCCATTACGGTTTTATCAGAGTTCCATCGATATGAAATGCAACATCATTCCTATTTTTGTTTCATGACTATGATAAATTAGTCACACACGTAGTATGTCATATTATTGTAATACTCACGATTCCGACAAATGTAACATTATTTTAAACATTTTTTTTTTATTTTCAGATCTGAAGAAGAGAAGCGAAAATATTTTATACAGCGAGAACAAATTTTACTTCACGCTTTCCAGATTGAAAATACATTACATAAGTACATCAATTTTCTATTCACCCATAGTTCATGTCACCTATGAACCTAGCTGTTTGAGGTACCGATATCTGCTATATGGTGATTCCTATCTGACTATTTCGTATCTGACAAACTTCCATTATTTATACGAAGCTATCCCGCTGGTTGGACATGCGTCAAACGGTATTTTCAGCTTCACCTATGGATGCTTAAATCTACCTCTTATCAAAGAATACAAGGTAACTGCATTTAAAGTATCTTTATTCGACTATATCACACGCTTATTTGATAGAATTGCTCCTCCTAAATGTACATGTGCACATATTTCATGGATCGATTTCTTGGAGATCAAGAGTTGTAAAAGATTAATAACTACTCTAAACATATATGCTCCATGAATGGATACTTCTGTTAAACAAAGATGTTAAAGGTAAACTAATAACTCACTTGTATGATAAAGGAGATGAATTAAGGAATAAATGTATTCTTTTTCGTTGGATGGAGGTATAACACGAAAAAGACGGAAAACTGCATCATTGATTTGAGTTGAATTAACGATTTATTCTTGGACTACAAGTACATTTTATGTCATTTCGAGATGGGTGTAGTAATTTGTAAATACACAACTTGAAAAAACCTTAACTTAATCCGTTAATGGCAGATTCCATGAACTGTTGGTTTTTTATTTTATTTTATTTTTTGTTTTTTGTTGTTGTTGTTGTTGAGCAAACGGGTTTCCTGTGGACTGAAGTATGCAGTTTTAAAAGAATGAGTTAGAGATAAGTTCTGTTGAGAGAAAATTGCTGGGATTTTTTTAGTGGAACTGGGATTAGATACAAGGTTCGATGTCGTACTAAAGACAAGAGTGGGATACGTGCATGATCGGAATGTGTAGGGTTGTCTTAGGGGTTGTCACGGCTTCCAGATGGACAGGTGAGTGTTACAGAGGGTTTTTCGAGTTTTACCAGTGCATTCCTAAGGCATTCTTGTGCCAGCTGTTGTAACGTCGTACCGAAGACTCGTTTTGATTTCCACTCACAAACATCTACTGTAGAATCATTTAAATTCGTGGGGACCAAATTTCGTGGATTGCTGAATTTTTACTGGTTCTTGGGGATGTAATTTCGTGGATTTATATATTTGTAAGAAGAAAGATAACTTTAAAAAATAATACTTGTTTTTATTCAATGAGGATGTAAATTCGTGGGTGAGGGGTACCCATGAATTCCACGAAAATGGAGTCACCACGAATTCTAATGATTCCACAGTATAATGCCGGAGTTCAAAACCAGCGTCGGTAAGCCTTAACTTAATGGCTACGATATTGCAGTATCCTTGAGGCCGTGTGTAGTGTATCTGGTATTTGGGTTTGTGACATGAAGGAAGTTGTCGCAAGGTGCAAACTGGACTATTGTGATCCCCGTTGAATACAGTTAAGTCTCAGAATTGCAGAGGGAGACGTGTGCTATTATTCTTTTGGGGAGAGGGGTTCTCAAATAGCTATGTTTATTTCATTTTGCATAATTAATTATTATTTATATTTGATATTTGTTTTTGTTGAATGGGTTTATATAGATTGATACGAATTCCCAATATTCCAATAAAAAGTAGTTCCGGCAATTTTTTTCCGTTGGATATGATATACCAATAATTCTTCAACTAATGAAAAAGCGTGTAACATGTAGAATTAAATGATTTCATCTCCTCCATCACGAATTTCACATACTGGGGTAGCAATATTTCATTATCACAACCCAAAAGGTATTTTCTACGGTTGGAACAATCCCTGAAAATACGCACTCCGTTTACCTCCCGTGGGACACAACGCCGACAATTTCGCGTGACCTATCAAGGACAAATGGGAATCGCCATACATATTCCCGGAACTCTAAGTGTCAGCAGCAATGGCTGCGCGGCGCCCATGAAAGTCTTTGTGTTTTGTTGTGTGTCACTAGCAAAGATATATAGATGAAAACTCCAGATTTGTCACTCAATATGGCTGATTATTTTGGTTAATTCTTCACTTTCACATGTGCACCCCCTTTCAGAAATCCTAGATCCGCCACTGTTTAGTTAACAAAATGCCTCAAAACCAAAGTTCAAAATGTAATCCATTCACTGTGTTTGATCAGCCAAGGGTCTGGGACAGACATCATTGTGAGACATTCCGTGAAAGCTACCAAAAATATACAGAAAAATATGTAATTCATGTAACTTTTCAATAAACGAATACAGATTTACATGTAAACATTGTGTCAAATTAGTCAACACATTAAAAAATATTATTTAGAGTCCTAACATTGTATATTATACATAATATTAATTACTGAACAGTAGATAATCAGTTTTGTCTTGTTCATAATGCACAAATAATTTACTAAATTCAAAATTATCTCATTCAAGACAGTCTAAAGATTAATAACATTGCAAAATTAAAAATAGTATTCACTCGAAAATGAAATGAACAGCATTTACACAATTACTTATAATTTCCACAATTCAATCTTTGCATAGTGAAATAAACATTACAATATATCATTCTGACAATTTTCAAGAATAAAACTTACATGGTTGCCGCTGTCTATGAAAATAGAATTCTGTTACAATCTCGTGCAAATGGTACCGGAAATGAAAAAAGATACATAGAAACAAAACCGTACATAACCAGGTATGAAAATTCCGGATTGACATAGCGTAATTACACTACAATCGTCACTGTTACATACACTGTCGAATGCAAGGTGAAGATAACGAACAGTGATCAATCTCCAAACTCCTATTTAAGCAATACAAAATAGATAGTTGGGCAAGCACGGACCCTATGAATAAAACCAGTCATGCATGATACAATTAAAAAATTAGATGAAATATGGCCTTACAATCCTGTTCACATATCATATTGTAATTATCGTAGGTAAGACATAAATTGTGTTTACTTGAGAGAGGTGTGTAAAGAAGGTCATAATTACTTATTGAAATTGTGCCGACAACTCAACTGGAACAAATTACGGCAGTAACTTAATACGCAAGTAAGTTTTATATACCTGTAGGCCTATAAACCGATTAAGTATGAAATCTGTTTAAAAAAAAACATTGCTTCCGAAGATGGATAACTCCGTTTACCTGATCAGGATACAGGGCTCAAGGCGGGTTTGACCGGTCAATAGGGGATGCTTACTCCTCCTAGGCACCTGATCCCACCTCTGGTGTGTCCAGGGGTCCGTGTTTGCCCAACTATCTATATTGTATTGCTTATAGGAGTTATGAGATTTATCACTGTTCGTTATCTTCACCTTTCATCTGCTGTGTTTCATACCGATCATTAGTCCGTTCTTGGTACACTGATTTTGACTACGGATAACTCAGTTTACCTGTCCGTTATCTTCACCTTGGATGGATAAATATGGCGAGACAACGAATGTTGAACATGTAAACCTGGACACAGACTCATACGCAGTAGTAAACGCTTGGTAATAAAGGCTTTTTCCTCTCCAGCAACTTGTCCAACTTAAAAGTAGTGAAAATCTTTGCTTCGAAAGTATGTTTTTCGATGCTCCCGAAATCTGAAAATAAGGGGCTTTTTCATTGGTTGATTACCGCAATATGGAATGGTAAAGCGATCAATCGCATATAAAGGACGAGACCCACCTTCCTGTGAAAATATTAGCGTATTGCCCCACGGGAGGTAAACGGAGTGCGATCGACCGTACATTTCCGACGATCCCTTTATACGGTGTGATGTTAAAGAACATATTCTCCGTATGATCAACTTTTAAATAAAGGCAGGTTCAAGATTAATGAATAAGTTAATGTTACAGAATTTTACAGGGATTTCAAAAATATTGTTCGAAGGTGTATACAAAAACAGCCTGTCATTAAGTCGAATACTGTCGGACGTGTCTCATACGAATTGTTAAGCCATTCTTTACATACTTGCTTAGACTATAGATTACTTCCTTTACCTGATCAGGATTTAGAGATAACGAAAATTGCACCGGTCTACAAAGGATGCTTCATCCTCCTAGGCACCCGATCTCACCCGTGTTCTGCCTAACGTGTTTATTCTTACTTAAGTATTCTGTAGAGGATATATAAGATTGGTCATTGTTCCTTATATTCATCTGTTAATATCACTTTTGCAGATACTGTTTAGAGTGCTCCATGATAACTACGTGATGAGCATTGCAATGATAGATTATATACATTTCTCCAAAGGCATCTGTGGTGGTAAGTTCTACATCGAACATCAGTTAATGACGTTGTCTTGGTGAGATTTTGAAATTGACTTTGATTAATAGGTCATTACGTACTGTAGTTTGTCCGGCACTAAACATGTAAGGAGATTCATTGAACATTTTAGTCCTGTAATAAGTGACTTTTAAATCTAATTCTAGTAACGGAGATTGGTTAAGATATTCGTATGATAGTGCAGGGGTTTCAACAGTCTCGTTTAAAGTCAGTATTTCGCAGATTCTATGGTCGTTATAACGATCTAGTTTGCCAATACAACCTATCATTGGCTAAAACCCTGTCTTACGTGTTTTATACCGATTGTTAGACCGTTCTTGTATACTGATTTTGACTACGGATAACTGCGTTTACCATGGCGAGTGTGACTGGTCGACAGGGGATGCTTACTTCTCCTAGGCAGCTAATACCACTTCTGGTATATCCAGGAGTACATGTTTGCCCAACTTTCTATTTTGCATTCCGTGTAATAGGAGATATGAGATTGATCACTGTTCGCTATCATCACCTTTTCTTGATGAAAACTCAAATACTTTTTCATTTGAAATATTGAATATAGATGCATCTCCGTGGCCGAGTGGTTAGAGCATCGCGTTCAAAATCACACGGCCTCTCACCTCTGGTCGGCGCGAGTTCGAATCCCGCTCGCGCCAGTAAGTGAGAAAGTTTCCTAGTTTACTTTTGGAAGGTCGGTGGTCTCTTCCCAGGGGCATTTTACCTGGGATCTCTCTTCCACCAGTAAAAACTGGGCGTCACCAGATAACTGAAAAATTGTTGAGTGTGGCGGAAAACAGCAAAACAATAAATCAATCATGAACTTTTCATTGAACCTATACTGTATGCAGAATCCTGTTCCATGGACACCTTCCAGTGTGACAACTCAGAATGCATACCTGTCAGCCGGCTTTGTGATGGTCAAAGAGATTGTTACGATAGAACAGATGAAAGTTTCTGTTGTGAGTATTATTTCTTTTTAAAAGGGGTTTATCAAACCATATGTACTTCACATGCCTGTGTGAGTGTTATATAATATGTGTATTTTTTCAAATAAAAATTAAATTGATAGGGGGGGAGTAAGTAAGACAGGAAGTTTTAACATATGTTCTTTTCACTTTGATCATTTCAGATTCCAAATACTCTACGCTAAACTGTAGCAATCCTTCGTTCTCAAAATTCAAGTCAAATTCTTTTGTGTCCAGAGAGAGTGGAATCGATGGGAATGTAGATGTTTACTTAAATGATTCACGTTCAGTGGACTGTTTTCCGAATCAGAGTTGTTCAATATCGTCGGTTGTGTTTAGCAGTGCTTGTTTGCAACGATTTCAAAACGAAACCATTCAAAGTTCCAAGTTTTCCAACTCCTCAATATTTGAGTTTTGCTTCTATCTGAACGATTCTGTTTCAATTTTCTGCAAAGGATGCTTTTCGGAATCCTCGGGTAATCGTTCAACGTGTTTATCACTGTCTTCCGTTAATTTATCCGAACATACACTCGCTATTTTATCAGTGTGTCAATATGGGAACTTCTCCACGGAATATGTCTGCTCTAGGTACTCAGACAACACTTCAATAGTCATTGCACCATGTACAAATCTCACAAATAAATGTGCCTCAGTATCGTGTATGCCATGTACATCAACTACCAATAACGTAAATGATGATTTACTTAGGCTTTTCGGTGAGGAAGCAAGTTCAATGTTGACAGAAGATATTCATGCTCGTCTAATGAGTTGTCAAAACTGCAATCACTTTGTAAACCAATCTGCAAATGATCTGCCAGGAGAATGTCCACAGACTGATAGTATTCCTACGACTGCAAATAGTTCTAACTACTGTGATAAGTGTGGAAAAAGACCAATACCATCAGTGTCGGAATGCGAGGAATGTGTAAAAAGATCTTCATCAAATGAAAATGTGTGTTTAGATTGCCTGGATGCAGATGTCTTTGGAAATTGCATTCAGTGTCGTGTTACTTGTTACCCTTTCTGTCCCCCTGGGTGCATTTGTTTTGGAAAAAGCTACGTATGTGTAAGAGAGAATTGTCCCAGTTTCTCTGAAAGAATCACGATACAGAACGTTGCATGTGATAATCTAACCGAGGAAGATTTTGAACACAAACATATCTTTAAACTCGAAATTTTAAATTCTGTTATAACAAATTTAACAATAGAGCCTAGATATAACAAACCTCTATTTTTGCACAGACTTGTCATAAAGAACAGTAACTTTTCAAATGTTTTCATTGAACCTTACACTAGGAACTGGTTGTTACTTCAATCCATCCAGGTCTACAATTCCACAATGTCTTCCTTTCGTGGAAAAGGGCTTGCAAGATCAGAGAACCGCTTTACTGGCTCTTTTGGTATGATGATACGTTTCCGACCGAATCCACCATATCATCTTGCAAAAGCCTTCATATTGACTAAACCTCAAATATTTGACCTATCAGGGAACGCATTGGAATCGTTCGATAAGTATGCCTTTGATATACTAGACTTCTACGATTTTGTGAACATAAGTCACTCTGGACTGCATATATTACAGCGCTCGTTTGTAATGCGGGTACTGGATTTAAGCTACAACTTTTTGGTATCTTACGAACACTCTAAATCTTTCTTAGAAATCCTCTATCTTAACAATAATCGTCTGCAATCAGCCAAAACCATAGATACAACTGACCTGAGGAATGACAATTTAAAAATAATTGATTTGTCGGTCAATAATATAACAGCTCTCAACGACGGAGATTTTCAATCGCGTCAACTGGTTTACTTGAATCTCTCCAGAAACCGTATACGAAATATAAATGCTAGGGCCTTTCTCACACTCCACTCCCTTCTCTCTCTTGATTTGTCGCATAATGAAATATCTTCTCTCCCTGTTGGGACCTTTAGCTTCCTAGAACAATTAGAAGACCTCCACCTGCAAGGAAATCCATTCCAAGTCCTCGATGGTATGTTTGAAGGTCTTATAAACTTACGAATTTTGGAAGTAGGGTTTTACACAATTTGCTGTGCTAAACCAAGAAGCAAATACAACTTAAAATGTATATCCCCTATTGATGAAATTTCCTCTTGTGACAGTTTGATCGCTGTACCAGTCCTCAACGTCGCCATATGGTACATAGCAGCAGTAGCAGCTTTTGGAAACATATCTGTCTTGATATATAATATAAAGCACCTAAAGAAGAAATCAGCCGGAGCTTACTACATTCTAACAATAAATCTGAGTTGTGCAGATTTTCTGATGGGCGTCTACCTGTTCATCATCGCTATTACAAATTTGCATTACTCGGGTCGGTATGGTTTGTCTGATTACCAGTGGAGACATAGTATCGCCTGTACCATCTCAGGAATAATCGCCACTCTATCAAGCGAAGTGTCTGCATTTATTGTTTTTCTAATCACGCTGGACAGATTTATTGCTGTCAAGTATCCTTTCTCGAATTTTAAGCTCACCAGAAAAACTTCACTTCATTTCTTGTTGACTGCATGGATTCTCTCTATTCTTCTAGCATTAATTCCTCTACTTCCCAGTGTCAATCTTGACAACTTTTATGCACAATCAGGTATTTGCATTTATCTTCCACTTTCCGCCAGTAGGAGGTCTGGATGGGAATATTCCATGATTATGTTTGTGGGGGTCAACTTTCTGCTTTTTCTGGGCATTTTAATCGGACAAATCTCAATTTTCATGGAAGTCGTTAAAGTAGGGAAAAATGTCCGATCGACAAAAACAAACCAACGAGAAGCGTCGCTGGCTGGGACGCTGTTTGCCATTGTTTTGACTGATGTCCTCTGTTGGATTCCGATAGGGAGTATAGGTAAGAAATAAAATATAAAACAATTGCAGTGTATGTTTGTAGATATAGGGGGAGGTGTTGGATACAAAACAATGTTGCCTTTTCAGTATTAGAAATATCTCCATAGGCACCTGATCTCACCTCTGATATTTCTGTCCTATTCTTATAATTGTCTATTTTCATAGGCTTTCTGAGATATGATCACTGTTTGTTATCGTCACTTTTTCATCAAACAGAGCATTGACGAATTTTCATTATTTATGAGATATTTAATTGGACTGGTTTTTATCATAGTGCAAGAGCTCTCTAATAGTGTTCACTCAGAAGCTCTCCCTCCTAACCTGTACATTGAAAGGTGAAGATAACGAACAGTGATCAATCTAAATCTGAAAATTTTATTTTGTTGTAAAAATCTGCTATCATGATAGTTACCGGAAGACGGTATACAAAGTTGAAGTGTTTTACAGTCTTCGGACTTTGCACTTCCTCTCTTTTTTCATTGGTAGAAAGTGCATGAAGTGAAAATTTTCAATTATTTCATTGGTTGAAATGCTCTTCAAGGCAAGGGAGATAATTTTCTGGTGTTCTAATTTTCGTACGACTTAACAATTTTTCAAGATTTTCAATCTTAAAAAGATCGACAAAACGAACAAAAGAAAAATGCAATTCATGAAATTGACACATTACTTTTTTAAAAGCAACCAATACAAAGCATTTCTATGGTTACTTCATTTTCAGCAATGTTTTCATTTTTACATACAAACAGAAAAACTCGCCGTTTTTTGTTTTGATTGCTTGTGTTTTGGGATAATTTTAATTGACAATCAGTGATTCCAATGCAACCATTTTTGTTTGTATTATCAGTGACATTTAATAATTTTGCCAATCTTAAGAAGGAATAGGATAGTAACATTTAATTACATATCATGTTGCTTAAAATTACCCCTGCTGTAAGTTTAGGCTGTCTGTATCAGGTAAGCTTAAAGTTTTTATTTTTTTTTTTCAACACATCTGTTCTAAAACTATCTTATTCCTTCAGAATATTTTTTTCCCTTACAATTGCTCAAATTTGAATAACAATTATTAATCTTTTCCATCAAACTCTATGTATTTTATGATATTATTTTTGGCAAAACTATTACAATATTCTCAGGTCTTTATCCTGGTTAATTTCTAAAGCAGTTGTACTGTAACGTATTTACATTAAATTCTGGGATCGTACCTGGTCAATTCCAGGGTTTGGAGTATTCAGCAATAGCTAATTTAAACTAATTGGTATGATTTTAGTGGACTGCCAAAATATACAAATATGTCCTAACCTTATCTAGGTTAATTATAATCAAACAGAGAATCACTATATCAATCAGAGGCAAGCAACAATAACTGGTAGTGCTAACTTAACAAACTGTAGAGCCCAGTCGCCCTCGGATTACCCCATATACTGTAGGACGCCTTGTTCAGGACGGACAGTATATGTAGTAGCCCTTCAACCACTACACTCACTGTAGGATGCCTTATTCAGGACGGACAATGAGTATAGCGGCCTGGACGACGGTATGTTCAGCCAATGCGGACGACACCAAAAACGAATTATGGCTAGCCTCTTTACTGGAGGTCAACCTCTTTGTGGCAGGCCATACTGCTGATGGTCTTCCAAATTCACTCTCTAACTGTAAGAACATGCGAGGAATTGTTTACTATGAATACTTTATTAGTACACATAATCTCGTCCTCTCAACTTGGCTGGGTCTTCTAACTGAATGACACTGACGACTGCGGAGTCTCGGTATTTATACACAAATGAGATCACGTGATGTAAAGTAACTAATTGAGAACTCCGCATGGTCGTACCTCAAATATCCGGAATCATTACAGTACTATACAATATGCAAGAATAATTTTTATGCAAAGTTGAGCAATTTAAATCTTTTTAGTTTGTTTTGTTTCATAACTTTGTTAAAAAATAAATATTTTGATATACACACTGAAAATCTCAGTTTCATTTGATATAGAGGCTTTAATCAGTGCTAATACAGGGAACAGTGATTTTGATTTCCAGTACATATACCCTTCATAAATACAAACTTTTACAATGGGAGTCAGGACACAGCTTTGTAGGTATGGTGTCCGTGAGATTATTTATTTTAGCTCAATTCAATAATGAAGACAAGGGACATAATTCAACTTCGCTTTATAGAGTTGCTGCTAAAGACGGCAAGCTTTTTTTAAAAAGCTTTACTTGTTTTGTATATAGCGTTAACAATAGTTATTGATAGAATTGAAACTAGACTGAAGATTTGATCACGATACAGATTTTGGTTCTATCAAACATATAGCGTTATACAGAAATAAATTTTGTACGGGAAGACAATAATGTAATTTTACTTCATTTAGAGCCTCTGGGTAGGTTTTGTATAGCTATAACAGAAGTTTACATACTTTATTTTTTTCTGTTATTTATTTAGTAAATCACAATTTTACAACGAAATTTTTTGACACCAAAATGAGAGATAGTATTATTTTAACCCTGTAACCTTGACTTTGGAGTTTTACCTACTTTTTAAAAAAAATTGACATTGAAGTTCTAAATGGTAAATACATGGATTAAAACTTTCCTATTGCACATAAGTATTTCTTGTGACATATCTTTTTACTGGTACCAAGAGATTTGTCCATGTGACATTGGCCATCTTTGGAATCGTCCATTATCGAGGGGAAAATTATTGAGTGTGGCGGAAAAACATCTATCAATCAATCGAGGGTATTTGTGTTTCACAAACACATCTTGTTGTAATAATTCATTAACAGCTACTGGTATGTACAAACACGTGGATAAACACAAAAAAAGTTTTCATTTTGGTTAAACTTGTTTTGTGATGAGACGGATCTTGAAAGTAAGTAATATGTCAAAAACTGTCTGTCCAATATGTCAGATCTCGCATGGTCCGGAACTGTTCTGCGAAGCTTGCACCTTATAACTTAAAACATTTTACCGAAATTAGGTTGTTCACTACCTGACAAAAAATCAGGCCACTCTTTACAATATAGCAAGTTTTGTTTGCCATTCCTGTGGAACCTTTCCCCTTTCGTCCAAAAAGGATAAAAATCACGCATTTTAAGGGTGAACCCCCCCCCCCCCCCCGTGAAAAAAGTTAATGGTAGATCCCCCTCAAAAATTCCTGGATCCGCCCCTGCATTCATATAGTGCATTATGTTTTCGATTATTGTGTTCGACGAGAAGAAACGACGTGTATTCATAATTTTGCCCTTAAATTGTCGCAATGTATAAAAACTACCATTATAAATACATTTGCATTACGGAGTTTCAAATTTTGAAATTATGAATGACCATTCATTTTGTCTTTCGTCAACTATCAGCATGAATTACAATTGCATTTGTAAATTCATTATCTAATTTTCAATACGGATAGAGATCATAAGGAACATTTAACTTGAATCTCCGGGTGACTTCCTAATAATCAAGTTTTATTTACTGTATGAAAGGCGAAGATAACGAACAGTGATCAATCTCATGAATCCCACGAGCAATACAAAATAGATAGTTGGGCAAACACGGATCCCTGGACACACCAAAGGTGGGATCAGGTGCCTAGGAGGAGTAAACATTCCTGTCGACCGGTCTCACCCACCGTGAACCCTATATCAGTTATCCGTTGTCAAAATCAGTGTGCCACAAACGCCCTGACAATCGTTATGAAACACGTCAGACAGCATTCGACCCAATGATAGATTGTATTGGCAAACTAGATCGTTATAACTACCCTAAAATTTGCGAAATGCTGCCTTTAGGAAAGATGGCTCCTGAGCTTTTGAGTACAACTGCGCAGGATGCTACAACTATGTATTCACTGGTTCAATACTGATTCCATTGGTGCAAATATATCACACATCTATTGCTGAACCCTATCTAGTTGAAAAATTTTGTGTCAATTCAAATTTTGAAAGGGTGTGACAGGGACTATATTTTGTGGCGGAAGGATTCACTAATCAAAAAATTCTAATTCTGCATGATATTACAGTTTCTGTTTCATTCAATGTATCGTCTATTTTTATGCCCCTATACGTGTATTTCAGTTTTATAATTTATGGAACAGGTAGGTGAGACTTGGAACTAGGTCAAATATTTTTATTTATTAACTTGGTTGATACATTTTTCCAAACAGTACACCGATTCTTTAAAAAGATTTAATTCATTTATTCGAAATTTTGTATAAAAAAATCAGTATTTTCGCCATTAATTCAAAATTTTTATCTCCAACCCCCACTTTTTTAAGTTGCATTCTAAATTGGAAGACAGACCTTGAAAATTATGTAAAATTTTAGAAATTGACATTACTCCCAATATGTCATTTTAATTTTGATATCATGAAGTTTTTTGTATCTCGAGTGCTTAAAGGTCATTATTTATTTCCTTTACTAGTATTAATTTCTTTCTTCATCTGTAGTGTTAGAGGACATGATTATGTACCTATTTTATGTAATGATTGATTTGTGTTGCTTATGTTGTGTTGACACTAACAGAAAAATCAAGTTTAATTGAAAAAAATTTAAGTGCAAAAAGGTCATGTTTAGAACACTATGGGTCAATAACAAACGTTGCGACCCCAGTTTTTCTTTTTAATTTCCTAATTCTCCTTCAATGTAGAAATCAAAAATACACTTCCCAAAAATTGACATTACTCCAAATGTCAGGTGCGAACCTCTTTAAACGAAACTATTGAAACCCCTGTACCATCAAATTGTTTGCCAGTAGCTTGTTTCAATTTAAAACTGAGCATACGGAGAACAAGCTCTTGCGTATCGAATCAGTTAAGAGATATAAACTCAATAAGCAGGTGATAATGGAATATTGCTACATAAATATGGGAAGTTGACTATGGAAAAGCTGAAATCATCCTGTTTGTCATACAGTTGAGTTGTCAGTTGGCCGTTAGTGTCTACTTTCAATAAAATGTCTAAGTACGAAGCAGAAGTGGACAACTCTGTGGTGTCTTTTATTTCGAACTCACATGGATATATCGAATGGACATATGAATGAAAGTTATTATTGTTAATAGATAAAACGTAGTCGATATATCTAAATGTCGAATTGAAGGCCACAACGAGAGATTTTTTCTTCTCACATAGAAGTTTTTGACTAAATTCTGCTTCATATGAATATAAAAACGGGTCAGCTAACAAATGTATATGATATCAATAAATATAACATAACTACTACACGCAATTATTCAAAAATTGTTCTTAAATTCATTTGAATCGAATTAAAGATATCGTTTATTTTATTCATGTGCGCAACAATTTAAACACGCATTATAAAAAGGGGTACCTGTAAAGTGCGAAACGAAATCGAAACGAAACGAAACGAAATCTACCGAAACGAAACGAAATCTACCGAAACGAAACGAAACCCACCGAAACGAAACGAATCCCACCGAAACGAAACGAAACAGATTGTATAACTGAACTCTTTTAATTATAATTAAAAATAGTATCTTAGGCCCCTGTGAAAGTTACATATAAATAAAATTCGCCTCCCCTTTGATGTAGGATTTCGGCTTGATTTCGGGCGTTATAGGATTTGATCACGGGACCAACTTCATGTCATATCCCAACAACATTCAAAAATGATATCTTATTTCTTAATTAAATCATATTTATCTGGGAGAAAACAAACTGTAACTGTAAACAACACAAGATCTGGAGTATGCAATGGTATATGTGGGGTGAACCAAGGTAGTTTACTGGGGCCTATTCTATTCTTAGTGTATGTGAATTATCAATCTCAGTGCAAGTCTTGGACGTGAAGGTAAAGTTCTGTTGAATGCAGATGACAGTCATAGTATCCTCTCATTCTAATGCAAAATTATAGTTAAGATGTTGTCATCTATGCTAGAGAGCTGTCAACATTGGTTGGTAGGCAGCACACTGTCACCTGTTCTGAAGAAAAACTTTGTTTGAACAACAAGCTTCAATCTCTTTCTCCAAAGAATATAGTAGTATCAAAATAGATTGTAAATATACATGTATATCAAATATTAAGGACTTTTTGTGGATAATTTCTTGTCTGGAGAACAAATTGTTGAAGGTATTCTCAAAGAAGCAAATCAATTGAAATTCTTATATGGGCATAGATCATGCCTGTCGCTACTATCTAAAAAATAATTTTGTAATGCTTTAATTTAGTACCATATTGACTAAGCATGTTCATCCTGTTACAATATTGACAAAAACAAGCTGAAGAGCAAACTGTTAATCCTTCAAAATAAGGTCAGATTTATTCTAATAGATTTATATCCCAGAACAGTGGGAGATCCAGAAGGGGGTGGGGGTCCAAGGGTCAGAACCTACCCACCCCTTGGTCAGAAAATTTTGCTAGAAAAGGGCTAAAAATAACATATTTTGAGGGTGGACCTCCCACTGAAAACCAAAATTAATGGTAGAACATGCCTTCCCTTTTTCAACAATTCCTGGATCCGGCCCTGCAGAAGTAGCATTAGTGCTAAAGATTTTTTTAATTGACTTTCTGAATATTACGTAAGGGTTAATGTACGAGTATCGCTCCATTCCTTAAATGTAATGGACCGAGGCCCCGAAGACCCACTTAAAATCCACTGTAAACATTAATAAAAACTAAATTTTAATTCAATTTTAATCATGTCTTACGTTTTTCATTCTTTTGTTGCATGCATTTATATCTACTTGTATAAAGGTTGACCTACTTTCCGAACTCTCCATTCCTGAAAAATAATGGAGTGTTCGAACAAAAGAATGACGTCATAGGTGGATTTTAATAGTATAGCAAATCAACTGACATCATCATGTCTTTATGAATAATGTCCTGAGTATTTCAAGATTAATTTGAGAAGAAACTGTTCAACTAGACACATCTAACCAGAGAAGAAAATTTAATTTCTTTGCATCAAGGTTTGAGAAATTTTTTTGTAATGCCATCAAGGGTTGGAACTCTACTCCTCATCAAATAGAATGTACAGTTGTATAAGCAACAAAATTTCATTTATATCGGAGATAAAAAGAACATCTACTCGGTGAAATAATTAAATGGCAGATACTAACGACTTTTTGTGTTATTGACATCGATTTAATCCGTGTGTGTTGGAAGTTTTTGTATTCAAGAAATTTATCACTAATTAGCAGTGTTGTTGCTACCTTAACCCATTGGAAATTCATGGACAATCATTGACATAGGTAAAGATATTTAAACGTCATAAAGTTAAAACAATGTTCCATTTCTTTACCGTATGTAAAACACACGATGTATCGTGCAGTTATTTTTTTAATATGTCTTGTTTTAAATGTGATATTTTTGTGTATAAGCCAATTCCTGAGTACATAAACAATCATCACGTACTTCACCTAAAACTGGCGACGTACCATACCGCAACATACTGCAACATACCGCAACATACTGCAACATACCGCAAAGGGGGGGGGGGGGGTCTCCACTGGACAGTAACACAACATACAAATAAGCAATATACAGCCCCGATGAACTGATGGACAGAGGGTTTTATTTTATATTCAGGGATGCTGACATTCCTCGGGATTGACGTAGACAAGGAAGTTTACCCCTGGATGGTAGTGGTCGTGTTGCCCATTAACTCGGCTCTAAATCCTATCCTGTACACTCTGACGTCAGTCCTCAGGAATAAGGTTTGGAGCCATTGATAACCCAGGATTCAATGTACACTGAAATAAGAAGGACATTTCGTCGTTATGCTTTTACGTCGTGAACTTGAAAATACACATGTCAATCAAAAACAAAAACTTTTTTATATTGTAGAACCAAAAGGAAGCAGTGCAAGTCATGCAACTGAAAACGCAACTGGCTATGTTGAAGGTAAAACCAACAATCTATGTCTATAACTATATTCGAAAAATGAAAGTTTTCCTCCGTATCTTTTTCTTTTTAAGTATTTATCATTATTATATCTGGGGTTTTTTTCCTCGAACTTCTATGATAGGCGAGAGTCGAATATAAAGGTGCGATTAGTACAAGTACGGACACGGATACCGTCCTAGATCGAATCAGTGAAAATGATCACCCGGAAGTTAACTCGAGAAATCAAAGTAACAATCCGGAAGTTAACTCGAGCAGTCAAAGCAACAATCCGGAAGTTAACTCGAGCAGTCAAAGCAACAATCCAGAAGTTAACTCGATCAGTCAAAGCAACAATCCGGAAGTTAACTCGATCAGTCAAAGTAATCATCCAGAAATAAACTCAAGCAGTCAAGATGATCATCAGGAAGTTAACTCGAGCAGTCAAGATGATCATCAGGAAGTTAACTCGAGCAGTCATCCGGACGTTGAATTGAGCAGTCTAAAGTATCCTCCAGACGTTGAATCGTGACAGTAAAAATAATCATCTAGACGACGACTTGAAGACAGAACACGATATGTGCACGACCCACCCCCCCACCCCACCCCCAGAAAGCAGCAGAAGCTCTTGAATGTATTTTTTTCTCATTAGTATTTTGTTCTGTACTACTATTGTCACGATGTAAGTTTACGCTGATTTAAGGAATTTCTTTTATCTTGGCATCAAATTTATTGAAACTGAAGCGTAACAGACCGGGAAGACCTCACGTGTTATTTACGTTTGAGGTATAAATATTACGCACTGATAGTCATGCACATGAAAAAAAAAATGTTGAAAACCATGCACATACATGCATTTTGACTTAAGATATCCGACCCATAACCACCCCCACCCCCATTTTTTCCCAAGAATTAATTGTTACGTATTACAAAACTTGGTATAAAATGGAAGATAATTAACATACACAGTGATTCACCATAAGAATTTTCAAAATTGACAAGACATATAAGAAATATCTGTAGGCTAATAGAGATTAACATTAATCCCTATGAGAAAAACACATTTCTGACATATAAAGTCATTTAGAATATAATTTCCAAAGAAAGCTCATAATGAAAATATTCTCATTACCACGGTCTTTCAAATTATGCAAAGAAAAGTAAACATCACCAAAGAAATTAGGAAAAAATATATATTTTTCTACAGGTCTACGATCCCGTGGGGATCCGGGTTAGAATACATCCTCAGTACCCCTTGTTTGTCGTACGAGGCGACTAAATGGGGCGGTCCTTCGGATGAGACCGCAAAAACCGAGATCCCGTGTCACAGCAGGTGTGGCACGATAAAGATCCCTCCCTGCTCAAAGGCCATAGGCGCCGAGCATAGGCCCAAATTTTGCAGCCCTTAACCCAAGGATACTTTGAGTCAAGTTTGGTTGAAATTGACCCAGTGGTTCTGGAGAAGAAGATGAAAATGTGAAAAGTTTACAAGGCCGACGACGACAAACAAACAGATGAATTTTGATCAGAAAAGCTCACTTGAGCCTTCGGCTCAGGTGAGCTAAAAAAAAACAACAACCGGTGGCTGTCAAGCCATTGTGCATAGAATTCAGACATTGTGGCACTACATGCGAACATAAGCTGGAACACAATAATTTCATGTGAACACGGTTACTACTTGTATGTATGTTTATGTATGTACATAATGTTCATATATTTGTTTTGATATGTACATGTATATATTGTACACCTGGTGTAGATTTTAGTCAGATTATTTAATGTATTTGTTTTACCATTTATATATTGTATGTTTGTATATCATACATGTACAGCCGGTGTGAACTTTAGTCAGAATATTTAATGTATTTGTTTTACCATTTATATATTGTATGTTTGTATATTACACATGTACAGCTGGTGTAAACTTCAGTCAGATTATTTAATGTATGTTCATTAAAAGACATTCCAGTGGAGTAGATCGTTTCATTTTCCCCTGGTAAGATGGATGTATATATACCGTGGAATCAATAGAATTCGTGGTGGCTCAATTTTCGTGGAATTCGTGGGTACCCCTCACCCACGAATTTACATCCTTAACGAATAAAGACAACTAGTATACAAGAATCTTACAAATATAAAAATCCACGAAAATTGACCCCCACGAATTTAAATGACACTACAGTATGGAATTTTGAAGCCTCGATTTTGAACAAGTTATTTACCATATCTGAACAATATACACGTATGCTATAAAATGTTTGTAATGTAGCGTAAGTCAGGGACGTCCTAATGGTGACAATTATTGTAGAATTCTGTATACATGTCTGTAACAGAGACAATAAGACGTGCTGAGAATCGAACCCGGGACCTCTGGCACAGCAGCCCAGTGTTCTCAAGCTAAAGGGTTGACCCATTAGCCGGAGATAGCAAGAATGGAGAGAGAGAAAGAGAGAGAGAGAGAGAGAGAGAGAGAGAGAGAGAGAGAGAGAGAGAGAGAGAGAGAGACAGAACCAGAGTGAGAGAAAGAGCTCCAGAGAAAGTGAGAGATATAAAGAGAGAGATCAGATCCAGAGAGAGAGAGAGAGAGAGACAGAGAGAGAGAGAGAGTCCTTGCTCTCCCAACGACATCACAAAGTATTACACACTTATTAGTTTAAATGAGGGAATTAAAACGTTTCTGAAGCTTAATTTTCAACATTATTTTTTCGCACTGTTTTACATTGGAGTGAATCATCTTACATTAACCGAGAGAATTCCAGAAGGTAAAGTTGGTCGTAAGTCGCAAGTTCTTTTGTAAAATGCACTCCAGGTTTCATCGTGGGCCCCAAATTTAACAGACAAGTGGAGTCTCGGTATTGACCTATGGTCGCGGGTTCAATCCTCACCAAAGACACACCCGACTCTGTTACTGGAGATTTCAAAGGCGACGGAAATCTTTTTACTAAACTTGTAAAATTTTACGTAAAATGCAGCTTTAGAATTTTTGGCACAAGAAAAAAAGTCGTATTACAAATACAAACTGTTAAAAGGAAAAAACTTTGAAAACCTGTCATGACTGCAATGGAAAATGGGGGGGGGGGGGGGGGTCTCAATGACTTCTGGACAAATTTTTTACCCATCTACTGTTCAACAAAGACAAACAACATTTTTATATACTCTATGATATCTTTCTCTATTATCTGTCACACTATAAGTATTGTTCCAGTTAGTTTTCAATCAGGACAGGAACACAGCATTTTTGGTTGTTGTTCTTTTTTTTAAACTCCACAGCTTTCAAAACTAATTCTGTCTCAAATCCAAATTCGTTAGAGCATACAAATTCCACAATTGTCTTTTTAATTCACTGGCTTTTCAAAATTTCCCCGACCCAATACTCTGTGGAATTCCATGGAATATATGTTTTCCATGGGGTTTTTCTTGTGTGTGTGTGTGGGGGGGGGGGGGGGGGGGGGGGGGGGGGGGGGGTTCCAAGTGCAAAAGCGCTTTATATTATCATATGAATGTGAACAAATTTTGATTGAGAACTGTGTGTATGGTTCACCATTTAAAATATACTGATAACCATTCAGTATAACAACAAAAATATTATATGTTTTGTAGGGCAACATGTGAAATTATTACCCTTTCGCCTCGGTCAACAATGGTCTAGAAAATGAACAGAACGTCTGGCAGACTTTGTAGATATTTATTACACCATACAGTGGAGTGGGTCAAAATGATGTTGCTAAGACAAAATGATGTCGCTAAGACAAAATGAATTTTGAAAATAACATAAATGAGTATTTCAAATTAAAATTTGAAGAAAAAATTCATCATTCATGGATTTTCAATAAATCTGTAATCTCTAGAATGCCACATACATGTGGATGTTCATAATATCATGAAACAATGAATTCAAATTATCCTATATTTATCATAGTGCTGTATTTCAAATTTTTCACTGACAAGTACATTATAATATGTAAATCAAACACATTATATCATAGAACAAAATCAAAAATGTTGTAATGATAAAAATGAACCGATGATTTGTATCCAAAAACATGACAGCAGATGTAAATGTCTACAATAATTTATTAATTAATCGCAGTCTGCGAGTACAACACAACAACAAAAGTTGGCAAAAAGAAATGCAACTTCAGGATGTATCCAACCATTGGGTTCTCACTTAGCTATCCGAGTATATCAGTCTCCAAAGTGTATGTGAATATGGCCAGTTGCAAAAATTTCCACATCATTTGTGGTCAACAAATTCTAGCAATTCGACCTTGACAAGTTAACATGACAATTTGTATCACAGATATATACATTACCAATTATAAACGTATATGTTTAGCTGCAATAATGTAGCCCTATCCGATTTTTTTTATTCTGACGTTTTCGGGATAGGAGTTCTAGCCCCCCCCCCCCCCCCCAAAAAAAAAATTGGAGAGGGCTACATGTACATTATTGCAGCCAGTACAAGTTACGCTTCTGTACAATCCTCTTTCACACCCTAACAGCCATCCCTGGGGATCAATAGATCCATTATATTATGCAACCCCTAAAACTGTTCCATTGGCAGGAGTTATTCTTGTAAATGCCTTTAGAATGTTGTTATGATATCCACTTGATAGATGAAGCATTTATATTTCACTACACACTCTGATTCTAAAACGAGTAAAATTTATCCCATCAACTGTGCTGAAAAAAGAATAAATCAAAGAAGTCTTAGGTAAGTGCATAAAGTTTACATCAATCATGATTCTAATACGATTATTACTGCAACAAAGCAGACGGTGGAATCACTAGTTTGAAATTCGTGGGGGTTAAATAATGTTCGTGGGTAAGCAAAATTTTGCTGGTTCTTGGGAACGTAATTTCATGGGTAAGCGATAAGATGTCACTAGGAGAGATAACTCTACTTGGTTTAAATAAATGTTCGAGGACACGTAAATTCGAGGGCAATAGTGACCCACGAACATTAATCCCCAATGAACAGTGATGATTCCTCAGTATTGGATTTTGGGGAAAAAAAATAAAATTCATACAACCCTTTTCATGAATAATAACATAATGAATCTTTGAATCCTTCCAAGATGAAAAAAAAACCGAGAGTCTCAATCTATTTTTGTTTCCATGGTTTAGAACTATTCATCATTCACAACAGCTTTACAACACAAATTTTTTTTATTTTTGTCGTCCTGCATAATATTGCAAAATTAAAAAAAATATATATATATGTACAATATATATTCTGTAAAAACGAAAAAAACTTCTTTTTACTTATCAAATAAAATTCTAAGATACTTGCACGACACGTGAGTGGAGCATATTTCTATGTAAAAAATGATGTCATTTTCCAATCATTTAATTTGTATTAAGTTTCACGGAGTCAACATTTACTTTCAATTTTGTTCATACTGTGAGTATTATTATTATAATCCATTAGTAAAAATATAACAATATATGCAACATGTTAAAATATTGTATTAAAATCTCTCTCCTAAAGTATGAGTAATATGAAATGAAGTGAATCTCTTACAACTGATCTGGACAATTTCAAAAGCACCTGGTATAATATACTGTTACAATACAAGGAAATTGATAAAATTTAATCCTCAATATGAACATATCTGTACGAACATATTCTGAAGACATGTATATCAACTTGAAAAATACGTGAACAAATTCCAAAGACAAAAACTCATGAATACAGCCCCTTTTCTACAATGAAAAAAATAAATATCTGAATCCTATTGCAAATAACTCCATTTTCAATAACTTTGGTCAATCGCTCATCTTAAATTTTACACTTTTGGTGAACTTCGGTCATTTGTTACAGCTTTCTTTAGTCCCTTCTTAGAAAAGTTGTTTATAGAACCCAAGAGAGCTGATCTTCCATCCTGAGGTGCTGAGAGTGGTGTAGAGGCAGGTTTTCCTGGTGCAGCTGGAGCTGGTGGGGGTGGAGCTGGTGGGGGCGGAGCTCCAGGTGCCACTGGTGGAGGCGGGGCAGCTGGAGCAGGAGGAGGAGGCGGGGCAGCTGGAACACTAGAACCTGAAACATCAAAGACATTATGGTTAAACATGCATAACAAGAATTCTGCATAGATAAGAAACTGTGAGGATTAAAACAATCCTTGTCATGGACATTTTTAAAAAAAAAAAAAAAAACTTTTTAAAAATTACTTTAGGTAATGGGTTATTGTTTATCATCTATTCATTGGAAAATATTTTACTCTTTTGAAAAGGAAGTATATATATGTAATTTCATTATCTGAATGCTCAAACTGAAAGCACAGGTATAGCTTTGAAATTGATAGCCTTCTTCTTGACAACATTCCACTGTTTTTAATAATGATATGCAAATCACAAGCTACAATTCATTCAAAAATTATAGTAAAAAAAAGAAAAGATATTGCATTGCATGATCTCAACTATTCCTAGAACTTCTGAATTATTCTAATATCGTTTTTTAATTTTTTTTTTTTTTGTATTTGCAATGAATTCATTTTGTGTTAATTTGAGCTGAAAACTCCAAATGTGTCTATCATTTGTCTGTCATTTATATACCCAGTCCTTTTCAACTTTTTTTTTTTGCGTGTTTAAAAATTGAACTTTTCAAGACCAAATGAACCAGAACAGTACAGAATAAAGAACCAAGTTTGTTCAAACCATGAGCTCCGGAGTCATGGCAGAGTAACGAGAGGTGTTCTAAGTTCCAGAACAACAAGGGTGGAACCTGATAAATCAGGAAGCATCGAATTAGGTCCGTTCACACTATCAATGAAGAGGACTACACATAATGTCAAATCAATATGCATCCTTAATATGCAACACACTTGCAGTGGTACATGGGAGAATGTGATTGGTCAGGTGAGCGGTCTGTCCCCTGAGCATCTTGTTTTGTAAATTTATTACGTATGAAAGACCTATAAAATCTTGACAGGTCATCAAAACTCAAGAAATTTCTTCTCCATCAGCGTACTTTTTTAAACGGAAATTTAGCATAAGGCCATGCACAAAGCCACGAGGCAGAGCAAAAATATGTATGTGTGCATCCTGCTTTGATTGTAGTAAAGCAGACATCAATTTTAACACAGCACTTAGTCAAAGCAAATGTTTAAAGAATGATTATCATTACAGTGTATATCACGCAGCCCGAACCTTACAACGAGACTAATCATAAAAAATAAACACTAAGTATGGATTTTTTTTTTAAATCAAAAAAATACTAATGGGTTTGTCATGTATTATTTTTTCCCTCTCTACCTAATTGCTAAATTATGGTATGTTACTTACAAGCAGTAAAGAGTCCAGAGAAAATTATAGATATAGCACTACAAATCTTAATATTGTTAAATATTAGACATATAACACTACATATTTTACAGCACTGTTCTAGATCACAGCCAGAAAAAAGTACATGTGTATATTATTACAGTTTCCAATAAGGCCAAAGGAAAGTAATTTCATGTTTATTTTCAAAAGTTATCAATTTTTTATGTTTGAAATTCAGAATACTATTTATAAATGTTACAAAGATTGATAGAAAATAAATTTGATATCATGGTGATCATAAAATTCAAAATAATACTGAATAAACACATTCAAATTTAGTGTCCCAATGTGTTTTAAAATGATCAGGAAATTTGATATAATATCAAATAAATGCATATAAATTATTCACTGTACCAATGTATTTCAAATAGATCAGGAAATTTAAAATACTGAAAAACACATATAAATTTAGAAAATTTAGTGTCCCAATGTGTTTCAAATACATCCGGAAATCCAATATAATGAATAAGCGTGTATCAATTTAGAAAATTTAGTGTCCCAATGTGTTTCAAATACATCCGGAAATCCAAAATAATGTATAAACGTGTATCAATTTAGAAAATTTAGTGTCCCGATGTGTTTCAGATAGAGAGAACTTTCATTTGGCCTTACACATGTTACAAGTAGAAGTTAGTCTCCTCAACCAAAGCTAGTATACAAACACTACGCAGTGACAACACACATGCAAAATGTACCTATTATTCGGGGACTTTGGGCTCTTGTGATAATATTTCTGGAATTCAAACCACAATTTATCTGTACTGAATATTTTCTTTCCATTACAGTTTTTCTGTGTAGTCATACTAACAGTTTTAAATTGAGATATTGTCCAATTTTTCTGTCTGAAAATGATACATGCAGGAGAGTATGTGATGGGCTCGAAAAATGAGAGACTCAAACACAAAGTGTGAGATATCGTATGTAAGAATTAATGTAAATTATTAAAAAATCATGAATATCGTCCAGTAACTTTGTCAAAGCAGAAACTGGTGGACAAAGGTGAATTTTTACTTTTAAGAGATGTTTTTGATTGTAGACACAGGAAATAGAAACTTTACATTACAAGGACAAATCACCATTGCTGCCTCATTTCAAAATCAAAATACCATATTTATAAAAAAAAAAAAAAAAAAAAAAAAAAAATTAAAAATGAAAAAAAAAAATTCTTGTTCATCTCAGATCAGGGAACATAAACAGATGTACATAAAGCTGTCAAAGTGGCTTATCTACAGCAAGATGTTTACTTTAGATTTGCTTTCGCACTGTGTCAAGACTTTGTGAAGGAAAATGGTCTGACAATACTGCGGTATTGGTACATTTGTGTGCAATTTACTCTGTATGAAAAACAGACAGATCTCTATGTACGGTGAAAGGCATATAGACCCACACAGCATAATTAGAAATCACCCCACAATCAACATTCTGTTACCCGGAAGCAAAAGTCTATTATATTACGCATATCACACTACTAAATAAAACAAGTTTTAATTAAAACCATCATCTATCAAACGAGCACAGGAACCTGCAAGAATTTCTGAAGCTTGAGTAAGTCATTTATTTTTAATTACATAAATATTAATGATACTACAAATACACTATTTTTACTGAAAAATTATTGCAGAGAGTAAACATGTAACAGAAGCATTAACATACACAATATTTTGAATCCAAATCTATTTTTTTGTATCTAACTGTACAAATCAGACACACCTTTGGGTTGCTGGGTAGATGTTTCACTGGGCTTAGATGATGTAGGGGCTGAAGGTTCGCCGGAAGTTTCTCCATTTTCCTGCATTGCTTTCTGAAAGGTAATTAGTTTTATCAATTAGATTCACTGGTATTAAACTGATCGTTACTATCATCCCAAGATGGCGGAAGGAAATTCCGGAAAGACCACGGTTACTTATTATATCTATTTGTATTGTTTATTTGCAAATGGTATGTAGGTAAGAAATATCATACACTAGCAACAATTACGATCAGGTGTTATTTTATCTTTTATACGGCTCATATGAACAGAAAATTCGTCGTTGAAAAAACAGCGAGGATGATAGTAACGAAAGTTTTACGTTACTATCATCATTCATTTCCGTTACTATAATCCTCGCTGTTTTTTCAACGACGAATTTTCTGTTCATATGAGCCGTATAAAAGATAAAATAATACCTGATCGTAATTGTTGCTAGTGTATGATATTTCTTACTTATATCATTCACAAATAAACAGTACAAATAGATATAATACGTAAACGTGGTCTTTCCGGAATTTCCTTCCGCCATCTTGGGATGATAGTAGCGATCGTTACTATCATGAGTTTAATACCAGTGAGCTTGGGACACCATGAGTATAAATCCTGAACCGTCTATCGTGGGCCTGCTCTGGCAACAGTCAAGTGATGATGAAAACTGAATAAAAACTACATGAGGACACTTGCATCTTATTGAATTTAGAAAAAACAAAGAAAAAACAAAGAGGTCCATAGACTACAATGCTCACCTCAGTCCATCGGGTTCATACAGATATTAAGTTAAGACGTTGGGGATAATTATAACGAGTGAAAAATTTTAACGACACTTGCTACAAACAAACTCTTTTCAAAAATGATGAAAATGAAAACCAAATTTATGTCTTTAATATAAGTAAAATAAATACAATTTACCAAATGGAATGGAATTTATTCCCTTTAATTCCAAAACAGTGAGGAATTTGAGTTATTTAGGATTTTAATTTACAACTTTGATCTCCCTATGTGACTATAACTAAAGTTAAAAGTTTCAGCAAGACTAAAGAACGGAATCAAAGACAGACATCAGGCCCAAACAACACATCTCCTAATCTTTAAAGGGACTGATTCACGATTTCCCCCCCAAATTTTGTTTTTCACTTTAAATGATCAAAATCTATACAGATTTCACAAAAAAATAAGGTTATTCATCATGACAGAAGCTCATTATAGAGAGTTTATTATTTGTTTTGAAAACAAAGATTTGGGGGTGTTATTGTTTACGAAGTTTTCAATATAAATGGATATTGATCTAAGTATATTATATATAATAGCACATCTCAAGTATGATTTAGGTAAAATGTCTCATTTAAAAGTTAAAATTTGTGATTGTGCAAATTAAAGATTTTTTAAATTACAAAATTAACATTTCACTGGTCTGTTTGTTTACATAAAAAGACTCGAGTCTTTGTTTACATAACACAGAATCAAAGCTAGAATATTGCTCTTATCCTTGCATTCAGACGGTCCAAATTTTGGTTGTCAACATTAAATGAGTTATATTTTTAAATTTTAACATAAAAATTTTTCAAAAAATCATTTCGAAAATCGTGCACCAGTCCCTTTAATCCAGGCAGCATAAAACGAGCAGATTCTGATTGCATAGAACTAGGTATGGTGGCATCTTTGCATTAAGTGATGGTGTAAATGAGTGTACAGTAAGTGTGTGTGTCTTTTCTTTCTTTGCTGTTTTTAGATCCTTTTTGAAGATCTTTCACTCATATTGAGACGTCACCAGCTATTGGTGAAGTACCACAAATTTTGACCTATGCTTAGTGCTCAGGGTCATAGCAGTGAGGTTTCTAAAATGTGTTAACGCCTGCCTCGACACAAGACTTCCGTTTTTTATGTCATATCCGAATGACAAGTGACCTTCACCTCTAATGGCAGGTGCTTGACAAAGGAACCAGTGCTTGGGATCATGGGTCTGACGAGATGCTGGGATTGAGAATAGAACTTGGGCCTCTTTACCACTACATGTATATGTACTGCCATGACCAATCGTGTATTTATCAACATATCATTTGACTTTGAGACCACACTATATTGTACATGAATCACTTTGTAGTTTTATCAAAACTGTAATTTAAACAAGCCTAATATGTGAGATATAGTTTGGATTTGAAAACATAGCGTGCAGGGACCAAGCAAATGGAATCATTCAATGCTACTCACTGTCAGATCACTAAGATTTGTGTGGCCAATTTTCATGGATTGCCAAGATTTTAATTACGATTGGTATGTACATGTAATTTCATAAATATATGAATTTCTTTTACATTGAAACATTGTATAAAATCAAGATTTTGAATTGACAGGATAAGGGCACTGACAAAATCCGTGAAAATCGAGAGCCTCCACAAATATACATGTACTCATTGATTCCCAAGTACTTAGAACACTTAGACAGCAACACAGCAGCTCACCTTTTCCTACAATAAAACTCATGCTGTAATCGTCAGAAATTTACTTGAGTTTAAAAAATAAGATTTTGATCACATATTTTTTTGGCCTTATACATGTGTATTTTTACAATGTAGAAAACTCTTTATTCTTTTGCCATTTAATTGGAATTTTGTTATGTTCTAAAAATGGGAATAATCATACTTTGTTTTTTCAAGACTATCGATAAACACACACAGCACATTTTTGTGCATACATGTACATATGCACTATTACACTGCACAGTCTGTGCACAAACGTTCAAGAAAATTACACAGCACACGTAGTAAAGAAAGTCTGCCTCAAGTTGAAGTCTTTGTACTGCATCACTGTATCAACGAAAGCCTTACACCATTAGTATTTAGTACATGTATCTCCAACACAGAGGTGATGTTCTGATACGAAACTCTGAACGTTAAATAATATTTAATTCTATCTTTATAAATTTCTCGAACCTTTTTTGATTTCCGTCTTTTCTTTTTCTCCTCTTCTGACATATGGAATTGCTTAGCCTTCGATAGTCGCTTTATCTGGTTAATCTGTTAATGAAATACAGAAACAGTACATAAATACACTGTAAAACACTCTCTTTTTCTCTCTCTTGCTGTCTCAATCTCTCTTCTCTCCCTCTCTCTTTTTGTTTCTCTTTCTGTCTCTCTCTCTCTCTCTTTTTCTGTCTCACTATCTCTTTCTCTCTGACATCATGGTTAAAATCAAAATCAAAGTCTAATAAACTCATTAACACACTTGTACATGTAGTCAATAAGCCTATCTGTGTAATATTTCTTTTCATCTCAATGCAAAACATTGATATAGAATTATCTTACTTATGATTTTATATTCTTTACAGAATGAAATAATAAACGGAATACAATTTTCTGCTCCTCTTTTAGTCTCCTCTCCGTGTTTTCCTTTGCAGTCTTTATGGCCTCTTTTAACTTGCTTGGAATTTTCAGAACCGGTTTGTCTGTTGGAGGTAATGTCACACCAGCAAAGAATCTAGTTTTAAACAGCAAAAAAAAAAAACATTACAAGTTGCTTTAATAGAATATTGCGTACTGCGTCAAATGTTTCTTTCTATCATGCGTAAATTTAAGGGCATTAAAAGTACAGTAAAACACACTTATAGTGAACTACTGGGGACGAACAGTTACAGTAAAACATGCTTATAGTGAAGTACTGGGGACGAACAATTACAGTAAAACACACTTATAATGAACTACTGGAGACGAACAATTACAGTAAAACACGCTTATAGTGAACTACTGGGGACGAACAGTTACAGTAAAACATGCTTATAGTGAAGTACTGGGGACGAACAATTACAGTAAAACACACTTATAGTGAACTACTGGGGACGAACAATTACAGTAAAACACGCTTATAGTGAACTACTGGAGACGAACAATTACAGTAAAACACACTTATAGTGAACTACTGGAGACGAACAATTACAGTAAAACACACTTATAGTGAACTACTGGGGACGAACAGTTTTGGTTCCTTATAAACATAATTTATTATAACCAACTGTAGATTCCTCTATTTTACGCGAGTACTTGATATGGTGAAATGACTTCGAATTCGTCAAATCGCGTGTACATGAATCCGCATCTCGTCTGTTAATCAAGGATCTTTACATGTATTTTAACAACAGAAAAATAAAAGCAAATAATTTTATTTTGTGAGTGATGCCTCTTGTGAAATAAAGCGATGATAAATTCCTCGCATATGTTTAGGAATCTACGGTAGGTTCATATGTTTTAAAATTACATGGAACAAAAATCACTTCACTGTTTGTGAAAAGTCATTATAAACATATTTGCTCTAACTGTAAATGAAATACTTGTACCCGGGGTACACATTTATAAATTTTTCAGTTAGATTAAAATATTGATTGTTCTGTGACTCTATCTTACATACAGATTTACGTCTAATAATAGATTTCTCTTGTGACTCCATCTTACATACACATTTACGTCTAATAATAGATTTCTCTTGTGAACTCCATCTTACATACAGATTTACGTCTAATAATAGATTTCTCTTGTGACTCCATCTTACATACAGATTTACGTCTAATAATAGATTTCTCTTGTGACTCCATCTTACATACAGATTTACGTCTAATAATAGATTTCTCTTGTGACTCCATCTTACATACAGATTTACGTCTAATAATAGATTTCTCTTTAGGTACAAGCTCCTCGTTCTGCTTGCTGACTTACGGATGTGAGAGTAAATCTTCAATGGTAGGTAGGCCACCTTTACAGGCTTCACTGGACAGAATGGACTCCAGGACAGATCCTGATAAAAAATTTACAGTTCAATCAATAAGAAGTTCTGCTCAGCCTGAATAGGATATACAAAAATGTAATCAACTCCAGGACAGATCGTGAAGATTTACATTTATATCAACAAAAGGTTCTCCTAGGGCTAAATAGGATAGAATCAACCCCAGGACAGATCGTGAAGATTTACATTTATATCAACAAAAGGTTCTCCTAGGGCTAAATAGGATAGAATCAACTCCAGGACAGATCGTGTAGAAGATTTACATTTATATCAACAAAAGGTTTTCATCAGCGTGGACAGGCAAAATGGACTCCTAGACAGATCCTGAAGAAGGAGTTACAATTAAATCAACAAAAGGTTCTCCTAGAACTGAATTAACTACAGGACAGATCGTGAAGAAGAATTTACAATCAAATCAACAAATGTTTTTCCCAGTCTGAGTTGACGATCAGGTTATTGTAGCCTTCTAGTTCTTGTCAGGAAAATCATTTGAAGAATGTTCTTATGTGAAGTGTTAAAGCTTTGTATGGACCCACTCTGACCATGAGGTCATGGTGAATGATTCTTTATGATGAGTTTTCCTATCTGCTTCAGTTCCCTTTTAGATTCTAATGGTTGTTGTGTGAATGGATATACGAATCTACACAATAGGACAAGCCATGCTGATGTACAATGTACTAGCTGCAATAAAGTAGCCCTATCTGATTTTGTTTATTCTGACATTTTCTTTTCAGGATACCCCCCCCCCCCCCCCTCAAAATCGGAGAGGGCTACGTTATTGCAGCTAACATTGTACATGTATCATACCCTTCTGTTTTATAAGAAGCGTGTCCCAATGTAACAGTTGAACACCTACTGAGGCCCCACCCTCGTCCTGAGGATCCTAGTGTGAACACCTAGCTACTGAGGCCCCACCCTCGTCCTGAGGATCCTAATGTGAACACCTAGCTACTGAGGCCCCACCCTCATCCTGAGGATCATCATGTGAACACCTAGTTACTGAGGCCCCACCCTCATCCTGAGGATCATCATGTGAACACCTAGTTACTGAGGCCCCACCCTCATCCTGAGGATCATCATGTGAACACCTAGTTACTGAGGCCCCACCCTCATCCTGAGGATCATCATGTGAACACCTAGTTACTGAGGCCCCACCCTCATCCTGAGGATCATCATGTGAACACCTAGTTACTGAGGCCCCACCCTCATCCTGAGGATCATCATGTGAACACCTAGTTACTGAGGCCCCACCCTCATCCTGAGGATCATCATGTGAACACCTAGTTACTGAGGCCCCACCCTCGTCCTGAGGATCATAGTGTGAACAAGCTTATGAATCTACACTACAGAAGGATGCCTGCACTTTAATTTGATACACAGCATCCTCACAGTTCTTGAGAAGATGATTTCTAAACAGTTTTCCTATTTACTCCTAAGTAAAACTCCTAACACCCCTTGTGCCCTGTTTTGTTTAGGTGAGTTGTGGTTTACACAAAGTGCCTGTTTTTTTCTTCAGATGAGTTGTGGTTTACAAGTGAAATCTCAGCTAGAAGTTTAGGACCCATGTACTGATATTCTGTCTACTTGAAGTTCTTGGGGAAAATTTTTTTTCTTACATCTTCCCACGTTTGACAGACCTTTGACATCATGGAGTAGTAGTAACTGCTTCTCTGATTTCATTAAATTTCACATCCCTGATAAATATTCTATAACTTACTGATTTCTGGTGGAGATGACTTACTGATTTCTGGTGGAGATAACTTCCTGGTTTCTGGTGGAGATGACTTACTGATTTCTGGTGGAGATAATCTATAACTTATTGATTTCTGGTGGAGATGACTTACTGATTTCTGGTGGAGATGACTTACTGATTTCTGGTGGAGATGATGGAGGGAATGAATCACAGGAAGCAGTGAGGAGCTGTTTACCATACAACAACTCATACAACAACTGGCCAAAGCAATACACATCTATCAGTTCACAGGTCTGAAAAAAAAGAGTTTAAATGATGTTTACCATACAACAACGCATACAACAACTGGCCAAAGCAATACACATCTATCAGTTCACAGGTCTGAAAAAAAGAGTTTAAATGATGTTTACCATACAACAACTCATACAACAACTGGCCAAAGCAATACACAGCTATCAGTTCACAGGTCTGTAAAAGAAAGAGTTTAAATGATGTTTACCATACAACAACTCATACAACAACTGACCAAAGCAATACACATCTATCAGTTCACAGGTCTGTAAAAGAAAGAGTTTAAATGACCAGGATGTTTCACTGGATGCATGTTGTCATGTCTATTTCTTCAAATAGTCTAATTAAAGAGATAAATATACACAAATTAGCACAATCGACAAGTGTCCACAAGATTGATTGATTGATTGATGTTTTCCGCCACAATCAATAATTTTTCAGTTATTTGGTGGCGCCCAGTTTATATTGGTGGAAGCCTGATACAATGCACCTGGGAAGAGACCACCGACCTTCCGAAAGTAAACTGGGAAACTTTCTCACTTACCGGTGCGAGTGGGATTCAAACCCGCGCCAACCAGAGGTAAGAGGCCGTGTGATTTTGAGCACGATGCTCTTACCACTCGGCCACAGAGGCCCCTTTGTCCACAAGAGAGGTGATTTTTGTGCTTACACAAGCCTGATACAATAAACACGTCCAATTTGTTTTATCTCGTGAGTTGATAGTACACAACTCAGATTCTAGGCTTTGTACAGAACACCTGAAACAGGCAGAGTTTAAAAGTCAGTCTGTACTAACAACTCAGAGTACACTTTGTTAATTCCACAAAACTTCTGAAATCCATTTCTTATCGTTCCAATTTTTTACCTTGCGAAATAAACTTCGGGAGGTTTGAAACCAATTCACTTATGAATGGGCAGTATTCATCTCAGAGCAAGCATCAGAAACATAGAGATGTGAACAGGCAATATCACATTAAGGATGAATTCAAGTTGGATTGAAAATGTACCAGCTATATATTCATACATTTCCAATGCTTTTGCCTTAATTTGCTATCTTTACCAATAGTATTGATTGTCAATTTCTCATAAAATGTCATGCAGCTGTGAACAATCTGTGTATGAATTTATATAAATATAGTACGTCTATTCTAACAGCTAGGAATATTTTGACAGAAATGAAAAGTAAATTAAATGTCAATATAAATAATGAATTTCAAGTTTGAAAGGACATGAGGTCATTCATTGCAAAACCGTAGAATGTATAAACATAAAAAATAAAGTTCAATTTTGAAAATACCCAAGGGCATGAACTACTGACACTCTTCACGCTGGCATACTTTTCATCACGCGGTAATGGATTTCGGGAAGTATGCTGACTTATAGTGTCACAGCTCCTACCCTCGCATATTTTCAGAAACGAAATCTATTTCTTAAATGACACTGTTTTGTGTGAAACTTACATTGATTTTTTTGAACTGTGTGAAGAATGACCTGTAGTAAGATGGCAGTCCGAGTAGCCAGTTCTCGAGATCAAGCAGACGACAATTCCCACCTTCCAGCACCACGTTACCAGCGTGTAAATTACCTAGCAACAGGAAAATTCTTTGAAGACATATTGTATCTATCCTGGTACAAAATATGAGTATGTTTACAAAGCACCATAACAAAAGAATTTAACTATCATATAACAGCTTCTACAGCTCTACTGCCAAACTTCTGATCACATGTTAACAACAATTCATAACTTTAAGAATTTCACTGAAACCAGTAATCACTACAAAATAGGAACAACATTTTTTTCAAAAATGGACCGTTCTAAATTTTAAAGAGGGAATGAAAATTCTATTTTGTGAATCTTACCATAAGGTAACCCTTTTTCATGTAAAAACTTCAACGCCTCTAGAATTTGTTTTCCTACAATCTTCACGGCATTTAAGTCTAACGTTGAGTATGATTTGGGATTTGCGTACTTCTTTAAAAAATGGTTCTTGGGTTTACATTTACAGATTGTGTCTCTCAGAGAGCCCTTCTCCAGAAAGGCTCTTATAGTTAACCCCCCACTCTCTGTTGTCGTGGAGAAAGTCACCGGGCAGATATGTGGATGCTGTAAAAGAGAAGCACTTCCTGTAAATATGTATTATCATGGGCAAATTGATAAGCTACAGAATTATACTTTACTATTTGAAGAACTGTAATTTATAATTTGCGATTCAAATTTGTGCACACACTTAAATTTTACACACACTGTTAGTTTGCTGGATTATTATCAATATTTTTATGGTAATTAAATAATGCAAATTAAACATCAATTATAGGAATGTGGTCATTCAACATGGGAAGTGAATTAAACATGGGAAGTGCGTAAACAAAACCTCAGTCATGAGAACTGAGCATGTGTACAAGATACAGATACTGGTATACATATCAACCTGAATTGTGGGTAATAACTTCATTATGGCAGATAGCTCCTTCTCGGGAATATATTTGTCTGGACCAAAACCGCTCTGTAATTTATACAATAAACCTGTTAGAGTTACAGAGAAATTTGTACCATTCATGTGGCTCTGATAAAAAAGAACAAAATTGTATCGTACAAGTAAATCAGAAATTACATCACAACATACAGTCAATAGAAAGCACACATATTTCACGTGTTCTCATCTTAGTGTATCTGAAATTTAATTAGTGCAATCAGAGCTGTTACGCAATGAATGAGCAATCCTGACCAATCATATGTGATAATGGTTAACCATAGATTTCAAAATCTAGCATGGCTACAAATTAGCACATCAAGCTAAAAAATATTAGTACACTAAATGAAGTGTTGATTTACATGTAACAATATAGTATGGTAAATGTGTGTAACAGGAAGGGAGAAAAAAGAAAGGACCAGACCGGGATTTGAACCCCGACCCCCCAAATCTCCAGTCAGGTGCTCTACAAACTGAACTATCTGGCCACCCGCGATCAAACCCGTCTCTGCCACATTCCTTATTCCCAAAGATCTTCACACCCTGAAGACATCAACCCCTGGTCTTTATCCCCTGCCAGGCATTTTCACCTGCCAGCTAAAGGGGCTGGTGTAAAGTACAAATGTAACAGAAATGTAAGGAGGGAGGAAAATGTAGTAGTAAGGGGTATATGGACTGTAGATATCAGCCTGGGTAGCTCAGTTGGTAGAGCACCTGACTGGTTATTCAGGGGTCCTGGGTTCAAATCCTGGTCCGGTCCGTTCTCTTCCCGTTACGTGTGTATGTCTTGATTAATATTTGGTCTATATGAAAAATTAGCTAATATTTTCCAGGACCCTGTTGAATGAAGGTAAACTAACTTTAACAGTTAATTTGTCATTAACTCTTACATTTATATAGTGATAACTAAATGTTAACTGTCAGTTAAACTTAACTAACTTTTGTGCAACCAGGTCCTGGGTTTGCATGTACCGACTATAAAATAATGGTACAAGTAAATAGATATTTAGACAAAGACAAACCCAAGATAAGACTTGTCGGACTTTGGGCTGGTCTACAGGTTTGACCAAAATGTAGCTCTTCCTTATTCTCCAGCCTACAATTCAGAAATCAATGTCTGATTCATCAGGAATTCAAAACAATCAATTACACACAGTAAATACAGGTTCCAAATGTAAATAAAGAGAGAGAGAGAGAGAGAGAGAGAGAGAGAGAGAGAGAGAGAGAGACAGAGAGAGAGAGAGAGAGAGACACAGAGAGAGAGAGAGAGAGAGAGAGAGAGAGAGAGAGAGAGAGAGAGAGAGAGAGACAGAGAGAGAGAGAGAGACACAGAGAGAGAGAGAGAGACACAGAGAGAGAGAGAGAGACACAGAGAGAGAGAGAGAGAGAAAGAAGGAGAGAGAGAGAGAGAGAGAGAGAATGAGGGAGAGATAGGGAGAGAAAGAGAGAATAAACAACCTATATCCGGCATTGGTTCAACAACATCCCATTTCTTTTCTGATCGGAACACCATGGATACATGTTGCAATGCTAGCTCTGTAAAAACCAGAAATAAACCTTAATGGGGATTCTGGGTAGGCATGTATGATATGATACCTACCGTAGCTCTGTAAATTTCAGAGATATACCTAGATAAGAATTCAAGGTATACATCAGACATAAACCTATATGAGAATTCTGGGTAGACATTAGAGATAAAGAGGTAGTCATTAGAGATAAACCTTAATTAGAGAATTCTGGGTAGACATTGATGATATCTAGCTCTGTAATCATTAGAAATGAACCTTAATTAGAGAAATCTGGGTAGACATGGAGAATTCTGGGTAGTAGAGAATTCTGGGTAGACATGGATGATATCTAACTCTGTAATCATTAGAAATGAACCTTAATTAGAGAAATCTGGGTAGACATGGAGAATTCTGGGTAGTAGAGAATTCTGGGTAGACATAGAGAATTCTGGGTAGACATGGAGAATTCTGGGTAGTAGAGAATTCTGGGTAGACATGGGTGATGTAATAAATCATATAATTAACAAAGACATCTACATCCTGGCCCCTACAGACATAGACACAGAACAAATGAGAACAACTACTGTACACAATTTCTTATAGACACAGAACAAATGAGAACAACTACTGTACACAATTTCTTATAGACACAGAACAAATGAGAACAACTACTGTACACATTTTCTTGCCTATCAATTGATTTGTATCCTATTTCACAGATGAATATACTTGCATTTTGGAAATCGCATCAATGGGTAATGTTTAATCAAATAAAGATTTTGTTTTATACACAATACTTGGATATGCCCATGTTTACATACTCATACTTATATTTGGACCATTTTCTTTTTCAATCACAGTGTGTGTTAAACAAGAGACATGATTGATTTAATAGTAAATCAAACTTTACATGTGGTTTGTGAAAAGGAACTTATAATAAGGAAGATTATCATACCTTTTGGAGAGGATCAAACATTCTGCACTTCAGTGGCGGATCCAGAGGTTGGGGCACAGGCACTTGTTTCTATAAATGACTTATGACCTCTGTATACTAATAATAACATTAGTAAACAGAGGTCATAAGTCATTTACAGAAACAAGTGCCTGTGGGTTGGGTTGGGGGTTGGGGGGGGGGGGGGGGGGGGGGGGTTCTAAGAGTTCTAACCCCCCCCCCCTTTTTGTTAAAAAAATTTTTCTTAAAAAATGTAAAAATAATGCATTTTGAGGGTGGACCCCCACCCCCTTTGAAAGACAAAATTAATGGTAGAACACCTCTCCCTCTTCAAAAATTTCTGGATCCACCCTTGCACTTGTTTTGTGAAAAGCAGTATTACTGAACTGTACTTATGTGGTGTGTTAAAAACAGGATTATGCATTCTGCGTAAGATTTACGAAAAGGGAGATGGCTAATCTAACTTCTGTACATGCTTCACGACGTGGGTGAGGATAAATCTCATTTCAAAATAGATATGAAAATTCATGACACTGATATGGCAGTATATAGAATAAATTTCTAAATCAAAACTGAACACACACATTGATAATCAAATACAATACATGATGCAAATTACAGCAACTCAAATAATAATACATGTAGCTAACTTTGAATATGTGAAATCTACGAGAACTACACCGCGATTTCCACCTGAGATACATGAACCGACAACTAAGTTACATGTTCTATAATACTGCACCTGGTATATTGACAGCATAACTTGTGGCATCGAGAAATTTTTTGAAGTGAAGAGTATTAGATAATAGATGATGATTCATGACTGAGGCAAGGTAGTCCTGAAAGAAAAGTACAAATAGCATGAGAGATTTATCTCACTTAAATCTCTGTACAGTACAAATAGCATGAGAGATTTATCTCACTCAAATCTCTGTACAGTACAAATAGCATGAGAGATTCATCTCACTCAAATCTCTGTACAATACAAATAGCATGAGAGATTTATCTCACTCAAATCTCTGTACAGTACAAATAACATGAGAGATTCATCAAATCTCTCTACAGTAAAGGACTTTGTGTGTTAAGGGCATAATTCGGCTCTCTAAAGTGATCAACATAGTACTATGTTTTGAGGCAGAATTTATTTGATCTTAAGCAGTGTAGGTACAACTTTCTGATGTATTTGCTATTCATAGGGGAAATGCTGATGATCCTAAGATATGACTTCATTTAAACAATAAAATTCATTCTTCGTTGTTTCATCAGGTAATGGAGGTAACTAACGTTGCAGATAAATGCTTAACCCGCATAAAAGTTTTCTGCAATGATTGCTGCCTTCATCACCCAATGAAACAACAAAGAAAGACATTTTAGCATTTATATTTTTAAGTATTATTTAAAAATATAAACTAGAATTAAGATCTAAAATATCATATAGTTGACCCATTTGTTACGTTAAACGGAACAGCCAATACACCCTTTGACCTTGATGACACTCCATATTTGGTCAAATGATTTTGCAGACGGGTGGTTCTAGAAAACTGGATCGAACTAGTTTGCAACAAACATGTATTCATTGATTGATGAAAGCAATGTCAATTTCAAAAGGATTCAGTGAATGTAAATATATGATGACTTTTCTGAGAACTTTTCGTGAAAACATGCACCATTTTGTACATTAAGTTTCCTTTATGTAATCATAGAGCACATTGATCTTAATAGTCATTACATTTAATCATACGTATTTATCAAAAATAATGTAAAATCCAAAAAGCTTATTATCTTTAAAAGAATACTTAAAGCTAAAAGATAATGCCCTCATCATGTTCATGGTACGTGAGGTTTGAATGAAGTACAGAAAATTTTGATACACTGTCATGTGCACTACCTAATACATACCCTAAAACGGGGCCTGAATTAATCATTTTAAGGAAAAATGACAGAAGCTCAACAGCCCGTCATTTCTATAAAGTTTAAATAAAATGAAAACCCTGAAGAAATGCAGATCTTTGGTATATATGTCCCACCACCCTAAAAAACATAAATGTTCTATTTAGAAAAATATGGAGGAGATAAGCATACAAAGCCCATGTGGGGTGGATGGAGAGGGGGGGGGGGGGGGGGGGGATACCCCCAACTGAAATTGTGGGAGAATCAAAAATATACTTTGGATCTTCAGATTAAATTTTATAGGGGCCAGATCACCCTCTTATACATCTATAGGTCTCCATTCTGTAAATTATAAATCTGAAAGTTGAAACTTCCTTTTAGAATGAATTATATGAAACTAAAACATGAATATTGGCATTTCTAGTAACTTAGAAGAAACTGGTTAACCGCCTCACTCTATAACGGGCTGTATCTCTCTCAATCATCCACTCACTGTCTTAATTAAATATGTCTTAATTAAATATCTTAATTAAATCACTCTGTGTAGATCTATCTAATTTACTGTGGATTCATCTAAATTTGTGAGGCCAATTCTTGTTGACTGTAGAGATTTTTTTTTACAGTTTTGTTAGAATGTGTTTCATGGACATACATTCTGTACATTGCAACATATTGTGTATTCTGTTGTGGTTTGACATTCATGGGATTGGGGTACCCATGAAGAAATCACAAAAATTGAGCCAGCATGAAATCTAATAATTCCACAGTAATAAATATTAAAAGAGCCTGTCAGACTTTCATTCTAAATAGATATTCATCAATTTCAGCTTCAGATAAATTGCTTATTTTTAAACCTGTAGCCCCTGCTGTCTTTCTGCAATGAATTCTCTGCCAAAGTTTCCGAACACTTTCTTTGGTGGAAGCTGAAGCTCAATGTTGGAGATTTTTAATTCACCATCCAGGGCCACGAAGTCATTGTACCGCTTGTCCACTGTCCAGCTGTTCTCCGGGATAGGGCCCCTTTGCACTTTGACACAATATTTCTACAAATCATAATAAGAATCTTAAGTTATCTACACTACATGACTGCATGACAATGTATAATAAGAATCTTAAGTTATCTATACTACATGACTGCATGATAATGTATCAAGGACTCAGAAGTCAACATGGTGAATCTGTCTTGCACCATAGTCCCATTCAGATGAAATACAGCACACAATATCATTCCATCAAAGTAACCAGTGCACATTAAGATTTTTAATATATAAGTTATCCTGTAGTTGTCTCCCTTTCTCATACATGTGGTCATACACAAAAGATATCTAACTCTGTATAGATCTACAAGAATTGATCACATGTTTTTTTTTAAATTCACATATTGTTTAAAAGATCTTTAAAAACTGCAAATTCAACCACCTGAAAAGATGCAGTTTGGATCTCTACTTTACAGTCGTAAAAATTTTGACATCTTTAATCATTTCAATGTTTACGACCAGAGAGCTACTGCAGCAGGCAGTTCTAAATGCCTGAAAGGTGCAGGCATGGAGTAGTGAGATTGATTGATTGAATATTGTTTAACGTCCCTCTCAAGAATATTTCTCTCATATGGAGATGTCACCACTGTTTGTGAAGGGCTGCAAAATTTAGGCCTTATGGCCATTGAGCAGTGAGGGATCTTTATTGTGCCACACCTGCTGTGACACGCGACCTCAGTTTTTACGGTCTCATACGAAGGATCGCCCCATTTAGTCACCTCTTATGAGAAGCAAGGTTACTGAGGATTCTATTCTAACTCAGATTCCCACAGGATTTGAGTAGTGAGATGTAAAAAATGGATACATTAATTATCTCCACTCAATACACAAGAGTATTCCTTCAACCTCGTATCTTTAAACAAATAAACAATCTGTGGAACAAGTGCTATTATAAAATATCTAGTTTTGGTTGTTTAATCAAGTACTGTACAAATGTTCAATCTAAATACTTGGTCGAAAACTACAACAGTCACATGACATATGAGGGGGAATAACACATCAAAGAAATCTGATAAGGGATACATACAAAAATATTTTGAAATCAAAAACTTTCAAATTTACTTTATTTAGTAAAAAAAATTGTAGACTTTTCAGTATAAATTACCGTATATACTCGCCTATAAGTCGGATTTTTGGGAGTCAATTTTTGGTCCAAAACTCTATGTCCGACTTATAGGCGCGTCCTAAGAAGATTAGTATTTTTCTGGGCGGCGTAATGTAGTGTTTTTTAAACAAGTCTGACGATTATCATGGACTACCACACAAATGATTATTGTTCACAAATATCTAGACATATTGTATTGTTTATGTATTTTAAAATCATGTATAAAGTACAAATATTTACATATTTTTATCTTGTTAAAAATTATTTACATAACGGTAACTAATACTTTTAATTCAACTAATCTATCGTTTATCGGTAAAATTGAATTACAAATCCGATTTCATATTGAAATATTCATATGTATACCGGCTGAAATATATTTTCATAAAAGATTGAATATTGTTAACAGATAATTTAGATCATCATTCTTGACTCTTAAAAACTCTATTGTTGATACATTGAATTATACCGGAACCCCACCATAACTGTGAGGCGCGTGCCACTAAGTAAACACGCTGTCAGGTACTGGTAATTAGGAAATCATAATTGGGTAGGTAAACAAGGGATCATTGTCCATAATAGATCAAGGGGTGCGTTTAAACCCCAAACAGATATGGCTTGGATATTGAGCACCTCATAATTATTAATTTCTCAAAATATTTTTTGAAAAATAGGTAAAAACACTAGAGCATTGACTTGAAATTGTCAACCGATTCTGACAAAAATTTGTACCGACTTATAAGCGGGTCAATGGCAAATTCCTACAAAATAACCTTAAAAAATACAACCGACTTATAGGCGGACCGACTTATAGGCAAGTATATAAGGTAGTAATTTGAAAAAATTTAAAATCCAGCCCTTTTGGACTCGAACCTACGATCCACACTAGCTACAGATTAGCAGTCAACACGTTAACCAAATGAACTACCCAGCTAGGTTAGCAAATTTAAATTATACAAATATTGCTGATATTTATATAAAAGTTTAATTCATGTTTTAACATTGATTAAAAGGAAGTTAGTCATTAATCATTATGGAACCTTAGATAGGGATGGGGTTTTCAAAATGTATTACTAAATTCCTATAATATAATTTAGGCAAGTAACAAACTATGCCTTGCACTGTCTAACTTCATTTTTGTGGTTGTGTGCTACAACTTTCATGAGGTAATTTAGTAATTATCACGTGCATAGTGACTACTTTCACTTTCATCATATCACATATGTACATACCATGTGATCTTCGCGTTTTTCGGCCGATTCCACCAAACATTTTAGTGGTATCGTGTCATCAAGCGTTACTTTTGTTTCCTTTTTCTTCTCAAAAACTGTAGCCATGATGATGAAAACAACTGCTGACGTTCACTTGTTTACTTTGCATCTCCTCGTCTTGATTGGGGGCGTGATTATGGAAAAACTAAAAGTCGAATTTTAACAGAATATAGATTCCGGTATAAATATGTACTTATTGTCCTTCTTCTGAACGATTTATTTCTAGAGTTCATTTGTGTTTTGTTGATATTGATGTTGTTTTATATATGTTTTTTAATTTTTTTCAAAATTACTTTATATTATTATTTTTAGTTTGTTTTGTTTAGTAAGATCATTGTCATTGAAACGTTTAAAACTATGGGACGAGAACACTCCCGATCTAGGTCAACTACGTCATATTTTCTGAAGTAAACACTTCTTGTAGTATCTTTCATTCTCGATTCTGCTTTTGAAATTGATGGACGTTCGTTGATTTTACAATGATAGAAAAATGTGGAGGTGAGTCAAAATATAAGTGGAGACCCACTGTTTACTGAAGCAACCCCATTCCCCCTCCAGTGACACTTATCAGGTCAGGTAACACTTGAGGAAATCATGAGTAACACTTATTACTGAAACTTACAACCATGCTAACGGCAATATATAATGTAACCCGGCCACCCCGAATTTCAACACCGGGAAGCGCTAACATGCATTCACATCATCGTGAACAAGTCCTCGATGACATTTTTTTGTAGTGCATTCCCCCCCCCTACTCACTGTCTTGAAATACCAAGGTACATTGTAGCAATTAAAGAGAAGAGAGAAACTCACTGGTGAGCTGTGTTCAGTGACACGTGATTAGGTGTAATTATGTTTGGAACTGATCTGGTGAAACTCCATTTTCTGACATTTAGATGTCATGATTCAGGCGGTGCTGTGTGTATTGCGAATTAAGACCCCCAGTCTCCTTGCATAAATTGTACGTGTATCTGAATATAGGTACAGCAAGTGGATACTAGATATGGCACACGTGCAGAGGTGAGAACATGCAAGATTTCTAAAAAGTTAGTCAAAAGCATTCAGCAATATATGTTCAGGATAAATCAATCTAGGGAGCAAGCACAAGAGGAAAGAAAAGAAAATTTTCGTTATATAAAAAGCAGGGTTTTTTTTTTCACCGAAGCTGTCAACTTCTGTGAGTTGAGTCACATGACATGTAAACATTTAACAGGGTTCGTGCCTTGTTTCGAAAATGAAAAGTTTAGATGTACATGTAGCATCTATCAAGAATGGAGTATTTTATCTTACCAGGAATAAAGAATCTTGTCAATGTATATACTGACATATTTATTTTATATAATGGGCATTTGATTTTCATGTCCATGTTCATTTGACCAAACAATTTAATCAGAGCAAATTGTTTTAAAGGTGCTTTTTTTAATGCTTTTTTTTTTTATTGTTATCCGTATCCAGGGAAAATGTTGATAGGAACGGAAACAGTGGAGAATGAGGGGAACATCAAGGGAAACTTTAGGGAAACATGAAGGGAAATAGAGTAAAGCAGAGATTGGGGTGGGGTGGGGGTTTATCAAGGGTGGATAAGTCTTCCAAAATGTTTTTTTTTTTTTAAATATATCATCATTTACCAGTTGTATGAATTTGATCTATAATTTCACTTTCATCATTATTTAACATAAGTAAACATTTATCTTAATTCAAAGTTGTTCAATCTCCTTTTGTTATTTTTTTACTGTAGTAAAATGAACATGACAGTACATGTATACTTAGGCAAGACTCTTTTGTCATAAATGCAAGAAATCCAATGTGTTAACTCAGAAAGGTCCCTCCCAGATCATTCTATGCTTCAGAAGTGTAAAAGCTAATGATACATGTGTAGGTGTGGGATACACCAGAGAATAGGAACTGATTGTCAGGATTTCATTGATCTACTCCACCTGATTCTGTGATTACACAGACAGTTCAGTATTCTTACTCCCCGGGGATGTCACTTCTCTCTTGTCTGTAGGTATAGTGTAGTTCGATAACCGTACAGACATACAATACAGACTTAGGGGGTCTGTACATGAAGTGTTGGATAAGATCAAATTTCCTGAATATATCTGAATAAATGATAGAATTGTATGTGTTGTATGTCAGTTCTATGCATTTGCCATCTTTTTTAGTTAGCTGTTCCTATACCTCCTAGGCATGTGTCATTGATGACTCCCTCCACTCTCATTACCCCCCCCCCCCCCCCCCCCCCCAATAGTAAAGAATCATGATCATGATATCAGTTACAAATGTGTATGTATGTATTAATATTGGTTTCCAAGAATCATGCATCCTGTAACCAATAGAAAATCAATCTGATATTTGATATTATGCTTTTATAATACCAATATTAACATGATGAAAAATTATGAAATGCATTCATAGTTTGTCTGCATGTATGGCAATATCACCTGGGTTGCGGTGCTCATATTTGAAATTGGTTTCTTACCATGTGTATTGTATTTAAAGGTCAGTTGACATTTTTTGTTCAAGATTTAGGTAAATGACATTGAAATTGACAGCATTTGAAGTAATCTGAACAGGAAATGATATATGGATTTAGTTGACAATCACCAACACATCTGAACTAGTCTTAAAATTTGATTTATTCTGTGATGGAATTAATATTGATTTGTTAAACGTTGCTTTCATGCAATAGACATTGATAATGATAAAGCACGTAATACAAGGGTAGAGAGAAGGATGCCATTAAGGTTTATTATACGAATTCCCCAGGAGACAGAGTTTAGGTTTTAACATCCAGAAACATGCCCAACTTCTGAAACCATATTTTTGAGACAAAAAAAAACCAAGACAATATTAACAAGAATTAACCACGATGAATGTTCAGAGGTAATGGATTTGCTTGCCGAACTTTAAAGAAGTGCCTACGAGTTCTTTTTCTTCCAGATTCATAATGGATGCGTGGTTTTTGTTTCTTAGTATCGTGTATTTGACCAGCAATGAAGTGGAGGCGGGGCAGAAAATTTGTAAGTTCATACCTGTATTTAACCAGAATTTTTAAATTTGTATATAAAGACAAAACAGATGAATTATATTTTTTTAAGAAAAGTTTTGAAGAAGTGGTGTTAAAATACTCTGAATTTTCTTCATCTGATTAAAAGTGATTTTTATGCCCCGATATCGAAGATCTGGGGGCATATTGTTTTTGTCCTGTCTGTCATTCTGCAATTCTGTAAATCTGTAATTCAGTCATTCTGAAACTTTAACCTTGCTAATAACTTTTGAACAGTAAGTGATAGAGCTTTGATATTTCACATGAGTATTCCTTGTGACAAGACCTTTCCGTGGGTACCAACATTTTTGACCTCGTGACCTTGACCTTGGAGTTTGACCTAATTTTTGAAAACTTTAACCTTGCTAATAACTTTTGAACAGTAAGTGATAGAGCTTTGATATTTCACATGAGTATTCCTTGTGACAAGACCTTTCCGTGGGTATTAAACCTTTTGACCTTGACGTTTAACTTTTAATTATTTTTTACATTGGTCATAACTTCTAAATGGTAAATATTAGAGCTTTCATATTATACATGAGCATTTCTTTCGACAAGATCTTTCTACTGGTACCAAGATATTTGCCCTTGTGACCTTGGCCATCTTTGGAATTGGCCATTATCGGGGGCATTTGTGTTTCACTAACACATCTTGTTATTTACTTTTTTTGTGCAGTGTAGGTACAGACACTGTATACTTGTTTACTTTTTTTGTGCAGTAAGTACACAGACACTGTTTGTCTACTTATATAATATGTTAATGGGGTTGATATTTTAGCAGCATTGTTGGTTAAGCAAGAGCGCTAATATGGTTGCACTAAAATATGAAAATCTTTATTTATCCATCATGATCGAGTACATATCAGTTGCTAAATCATGGCTACACCAAACAAAGCATCGCCTCGTGCCTGCGCCAAATTTTGAATGGGCAAAAATAAGTACACCTAGGGTATTGGAGTGTTTGATAGGAGAAAAGGGTAAATAGTTCTAAAAATATATCATTGAAGGCATTCAAACTCCATGAATTTGAATGATTCAAGATATTTTGAGAATTGTGACTGACCCAGTCAGGTTGTCATGGAGAATTTTTTATTTTGTTTGTAGATGTTTCTCTCATTACATGTATTTGCAGACATGATAACATTTCTTTACAGATGCTTTTGATCGGAAAAAATACTGTCCTGAAGGTGGAGCTTTCACCGAGTCTTTGATGCTAAATGATGAAGTTGTCCTTCTGGCCAAATCGGGGTCAGATTCCAACCTACTAGACAAAATTAAAAGTTTCATTTCCGGACCTGTAACAGAATGTGAAATGAAGTTCATGACTTCATCTTTTGATTCGAACTTAAAGCAAGCCCTGCAGATAGAATTTGAGAGTTTTAACATTGCTAAGGATGCCTGTGATGTTAGGCTTGATATCCATCAAAGCTCTTCTCAGTTCTTCTCCAAAGATGTTTCACAAATGGTAAGGAATTTTATTTCTCTCCAGTTTTATGCTAATGACATTCAGTGATATCAATGGTGAGCATGCATGAGGGGCAAGGACACATGCTACAAATAAGAATTTTACGCATGAGTTGGGATATATCTATCACTATAATGTCATTGCAAAGTATTGTGAAAATTAGCCTGGGTTAGTGAAAACAAACTTTGAAGAACTAGCTTCTACACCTCCCCTCACCCGTGTAGTTCCAGTTTGTTATTTTTGTAAATTAAAGCGGTACTTTATATGGTGGTGATTATTTTTTGACACAAGGGGATGCTTACTCCTCCTATGCACCTGATCCCACCTCAGGTGTGTCCAGGGGTCAGTGTTTGCCCAACTCTCTATTTTGTATTACTTATAGGAGTTATGAGATTAATCACTGTTAGTTATCTTTACTTTCATACAGACAAGTAGTCTTTAGTCATTGATGAACATAACATTTGTAGCATGTATCCTTGCAGTAGGGATTTTCTTCACATTGCAACCTTTTATTTGTTATCAGCTTTGTTGCTGACTAAGCAGAAAGTGACAAACCTCAAACCTTATTATTCTCTTTAAGACCAATAAATTTGTCATATTGCCGTTTATGGAATATTTCCTGACTGTCTATAGAAATACAGTTGTCAATCATGTGACTTGTTTTATAATCATGTGACTTGTTTTATCCAATGACAGAGTGACATTCTAGTCCGACGCAAAATGATAATCTTGTTTCATTAAACAATTTTCTTGTCTAAGAAGGTAGTGTCTCTACATATGTGGGTGTGTGCGTGTACATGAGTGTTCATAGATGTAAAACTAGATATTGCTATTTGACATTAATGTACCCTATACACAAAGTTAAATTTAGGTGACACAATTTTCCATGTGGAAGACTTTATCTGAAGCCCGTTGTATACTCTTCCCCTAATTTTGATTCTGTTTGATAATGTTCTACTGATAATTTGCCACATAATCATGCAGTAACTATTTGATATTGAAGTTGAACACTTAGCAGTATGATGCATGCTAGGAAATTAAAAGAAAACAGAACAAACAATTATAAAAGATAATTTCAATGTAGAGTTTTACAGATTCTCTGGTTGACCTGTGAAAAAAGCCATGGAATGACCTTACCTGCCAAATTTTTATTTTACAGGCGAGTTTGACGTGCGGCAGTCCCACACCCCCAGTTCTGTACACAGAGGAAGGGTTCGTAGCCCGCTTCCAGTTCTACAGACCGGAAGATGACAAGAAATACTTCCATTTTAAAATAAACATCAAACGCTCAGGTAAACAATGTAGCATAGAGCTGCCCAGGTAAACACTAACATAGAGCTGCCCAGGTAAACATTAACATAGAACTGCCCAGGTAAACACTAACATAGAACTGCCCAGGTAAACACTAACATAGAACTGCCCAGGTAGACACTAACATAGAACTACCCAAGTAAACACTAACACAGATCTTCCCAAGTAAACACTAACATAGAACTGCCCAGGTAAACATTAACACAGAACTGCCCAGGTAAACACTAATGCAGAACTGCCCAGATAAACACTAACAAAGAACTGCCCAAGTAAACACTAACATAGAACTGCCCAGGTAAACACTAACACTGAACTGTCCATGTAAACACTAACACTGAACTGCCCAGGTAAACACTAACATAGAACTGCCCAGGTAAACACTAACACAGAACTGTACAGGTAATCACTAACATAGAACTGTACAGGTAAAGACTAACATAGAACTACCCAAGTAATCACTAACATAGAACTGCCCAGGTAAACACTAACACTGAACTGCCCAGGTAAACACTAACATAGAACTACCCAAGTAAACACTAACATAGAACTGCCCAGGTAAACACTAACACTGAACTGTCCAGGTAAACACTAACATAGAACTGCCCAGGTAAACACTAACACAGAACTGTACAGGTAAACACTAACATAGAACTGTACAGGTAAACACTAACACAGAACTGTTCAGGTAAACACTAACACAGAACTGTACAGGTAAACACTAACAGAACTGTACAGGTAAACACTAACACTGAACTGTACAGGTAAACACTAACAGAACTGCCCAGGTAAACACTAACATAGAACTGCCCAGGTAAACACTAATGCAGAACTGCCCAGGTAAACACTAACATAGAACTGTACAGGTAAACACTAACACTGAACTGTCCAGGTAAACACTAACATAGAACTGCCCAAGTAAACACTAACATAGAACTGCCCAGGTAATCACTAACATAGAACTGTACAGGTAAAGACTAACATAGAACTACCCAAGTAAACACTAACATAGATTTCCCCAAGTAAACACTAACATAGAACTGCCCAGGTAAACATTAACACAGAACTGCCCAGGTAAATACTAATGCAGAACTGCCCAGGTAAACACTAACAAAGAACTGCCCAAGTAAACACTAACATAGAACTGCCCAGGTAAACACTAACACTGAACTGTCCATGTAAACACTAACATAGAACTGCCCAGGTAAACACTAACACAGAACTGTACAGGTAAACACTAACATAGAACTGTACAGGTAAACACTAACACAGAACTGTACAGGTAAACACTAACACAGAACTGTACAGGTAAACACTAACACAGAACTGTACAGGTAAACACTAACAGAACTGTACAGGTAAACAGTAACACAGAACTGTACAGGTAAACACTAACATAGAACTGTACAGGTAAACACTAACATAGAACTGTACAGGTAAACACTAACAGAACTGCCCAGGTAAACACTAACATAGAACTGCCCAGGTAAACACTAATGCAGAACTGCCCATGTAAACACTAACATAGAACTGTACAGGTAAACATTAACATAGAACTGCCCAGGTAAACACTAACAAAGAACTGCCCAAGTAAACACTAACATAGAACTGCCCAGGTAATCACTAACATAGAACTGCCCAGGTAAACACTAACACAGAACTGTACAGGTAAACATTAACATAGAACTGTACAGGTAAACACTAACACAGAACTGTACAGGTAAACACTAACACAGAACTGTACAGGTAAACACTAACACAGAACTGTACAGGTAAACACTAACACAGAACTGTACAGGTAAACACTAACACAGAACTGTACAGGTAAACACTAACACAGAACTGTCCAGGTAAACACTAACATAGAACTGTCCAGGTAAACACTAACAGAACTGCCCAGGTAAACACTAACATAGAACTGCCCAGATAAACACTAACATAGAACTGTACAGGTAAACACTAACATAGTACTGCCCAGGTAGACACTAACATAGAACTGCCCAGGTAAACACTAACATAGAACTGCCCAGGTAAACACTAATGTAGAACTGCCCAGGTAAATAATAACATAGAACTACCCAAGTAAACACTAACATAGTGCTGCCCAGGTAAACACTAACATAGAACTGCCCAGGTAAACACTAACATAGAACTGCCCAGGTAAACATTAACATAGAACTGCCCAGGTAAACATTAACATGCATGTAGAGCTGCCTAGGTAAACACTAACATAGTGCTGCCCAGGTAAACAGCACAATTAGTTTAAAAAACTAGTTTACATTGTGGTCCTGAAAACATATACACAGACAGTAATATTATACAGATACAATATAAAATAGTATATGAAGGTATGTTGCATACAAACATGCACGCTATATACATATTTAAAACTGAAAACAAATAAATCAATGAATAAAAATAAAACTGAAAATAATCAAAACCAAATCTGTATGTTTTTAATTTCCAGAATGAAAACAATTTCTAAGATGAGCGGATTTAAAAGTTCCCAATGTTGGGTAATATTTTAAAAATTCTACCATATTATTCCATAACTTTGAACCTTAAATTGTAAGAATTGTAACAGAGCTCTTAAGGAGAGGATATATATAGACAATGCCTGTTGCCTAATCCTATTCAATTATTTATTGAATAACGATTAAGCATTGTTTAAACTATGACTGAGCTGCACAGGTAAGCACAGTAACACAGAACTCATCCCTGTAACACAGAGCTCATCCCTGTAACACAGAGCTCATCCCTGTAACACAGAGCTCATCCCTGTAACACAGAGCTCATGCTTGTAACTTAGAGCTTGTATTTGTAACTTAGAGCTTGTACTTGTAACTTAAAGCTCATCCTTGTAATACTTAGCTGCGTGTCAGGTAAGCTCTATATCTAATGTTACAGGATATGAGGATATGATGTTCAGTAGTTATAGTTGTATAGAAAGAATTGTAACATCTATTGTACAGTGATCCCCCACTATATTGCCCCCCGTTATAATGCCATCCCCGCATATCGCCAAAAAGTTCAAAGTCCCGTTTTCCTTGCTCTGTAAAACCTCGTTATATTGCTATCCCCTGCATACCGCCATCCGCCAACCTATTTACAGGTACCATTTGGTCAATTACCGTTATAATCACCCCCACTAATTATCGCCAATCAATGGCAGGACAATTTCAGTGAGCAGGCTTAAGCAATTATCAGCCATTAGTCCTCAAGGTATCGAAGTTTGAAGCCGATAATAAGTTACGTAAATCATAATCAACTGAGTTCAAATATGCAGTATTGTTTTTGAAATCTGAGTATGGCGGATACACTGAAGTCTTAGCGTGTTGGACATCAAACAAAAAACTGGAAATCATTAAATACCCCTACCGTTACGAGTCATTTACGACCACTGGACGCCGGGATTATCCAGGCCTTCAAAGCACGATGTAGTAAATAAAATTTGTTTGATTTCTTTTGACAGCTGTACACATACCCCCTTCCCCCGATGTTATGCCACCCCCGTTATAATGCCAAAATTGCCGAGGTACAAATGTTGGCGTTATAACGGGGGATCACTGTACGTCTCTGATATTCTCAACATAAAACATCACTTTCGTATTCTGTGAACTTCCTGTGGATGTTTATACACGTTAACCTGTTGGCAATGTCATTGTGATGAAGAATGTAGTCATTTTTTATAAGGTTTTCTATTGAGAATGAATGGAAAGAAATAATATATGAGTTGCGTCAAGCGAAAAGGGACCTTCGCGACAATATTTTCAAAACTGGGTTTTTATTATTTTTCTGAAACACACATCTTCCTGATTATTTTGATACCAAAGTTTACCTTGAACGTTACACCTAACCCGTAGTAACACTGATTTGAAATGCATGCATTGAATATGAACAATAACGAAATATTACAAGAACCAATTTGGAACAATAAGCATTTTTTGTTTAATGGCAAGACTATATATTTTAAAAATTGGATAAAAAATATTAAATATGTAAAAGATTTGTTCAATGATAGCGGTTTTAAGACCATTGATGAAATAAGCAAAGAAATTTGCAAAAAAGCAAATGTACTTTGTGAATATAAAATAGTCAAATCAGCTTTTAAATACATAAGAGAGAAAATTCATAGATACGAATCAAAATTTATAAACATAAAAGATAAAAGATATTTCAATTTTACTAATAAATATTGTACGGTTGAAAAACAAAAATGTAAATTTTTCTATGAAATACTTTTGAGTAAATTGTTTATATCACCTAAGCACCATAATTTATATCACAAAGAATATAATGTCAGTAAAGAAATGTGGAAACACATTTATCAACAAAAAATCAAGTTAGCTTTAGATAGAAATATTGCTGAATTTAATTATAAACTGATGCATAATTTGCTTTCCTGTAAAAAATACATGTTTAAATGGAAAAAAGAATCTTCTGACAAATGTTCTCTGTGTCTAGAAACAGAAGATATGAGACATCTTATATATGAGTGTAAAAATGTTTCATTGGTTTGGAATATGGTGTCTTTGGCGTGCAGAGTCAATATTCAATGGAAAAGTATTGTTATTGGTTTTTATTTTGAATGTAATCAAAGCACACGCCTGCTTAATAACTTTATTTCCTTCATTGCTTTGAAGATATACAAATATAAAATGTTTTGTAGACTAAGTAATCTTGAAGAAACTGAATATAGCATATCAAATCATGTCAAGAAGTGTACAGTTTTGTGGTGTAAAGTTATAAAGTATAGTAATTATGCATTGAAAACAAATGCTATTGAACATTTCATAAAACTGTTGTAATTTGTATCTATATTTTTTCTGCAATGTATTGCATTGTACCTGTGCTATTGTACTACTGATGGTATTAATATGAGTAATAAACTATGAAATCATAAAAAAAAAAAAAAAAAAAAAAAAAAAAAAAGAAATGCATGCATTGATCCTGAGATAACGTCATAAATCATTTGATAACGTTATATAACGTCAATATCGTTGGAACATCATTGTAAAGAAAACAAGGACTTAAATATTCAATGCAAATGAATTTTATCAAATGTAATCAAAGACTATACCAATGGTGACCATTTTACTATATTATATGTGTACATGTCTATTGTAGATGGTATCCCTAAGGAGGAGAGCATGTCTGTGGGGGTGAAGATCGGAGTGACTGTTATTGCTGTCGCAGCAGCCATTACACTTCTGCTTCTTGTCTACAAGTTTATTAAACTTCGATGTGAGACCAAAGACATTGAAAATACTACACAGAGCTCACATCACGGAAGTGACCCAGGTAAGAAAATTTTCGTAGAACTGGAGATAGTTCGTCCTTTTTGTGAAACTAACGTACACATGTGACATTATAGTAAAGGTACAACTTGTAAAAGAAATTTGCAAGTGTTTTGTTGGGTTAGATACAGTACGAATATCGCACACTCATGAACCAAGTAACAAGTACTCGGGATTCAGAATTCTGTCTTCCCTCAGGGGGAGACATTGTTTTTGTACTTTCTGTCCGTTCATCTATCTGTCACAAAAGCTTGTCAAAGCTTCTCCTCTTGTATGGCTTATTGGATAACTTTGTACAATGCTTCATTGCCATTTGTTGATGTGCGTATTGTTGGGACATGAAGATCCAAGTATTTTCCTGAAAGTTAGAGTGGATCTAAGAGTGGTGGAGGGTGTAAGATAGCTTGTGAACACTTCTCCTATATGGATTATCAGACAAACGCGAAAGTAAGGCCAATTCAACTTAATTGATAGATTATCATCCCCGCCCGCCCCTCAAAAATTGGCCCGCCCCGAATTGCGAAACTTGCGATTTCCGGAATATTTTCATGTCCGACTCCGGTATTTACACTTCTTGTTTACATTTCCAGTATAGCAACATGAAAAGCCACGTGAAGAAAATAAATCTATATGGTTTTCTTAATTTCTGGCATTCTTACAGGCGTAAATCTTGAAGAAGTTTGGTATATTTCTGTTTGAAATTAAAGCTTAACCTAGAATTTGTCTGTGAAAATAGCATAGATTGATATCCACCTGGCATTAAATGATGAGTATCTGTTGAAAAAAAAAATCGTTTGTCTTTAATATTTTTCTCAGAAAATAAAAATTAAAAAATAAAATCCTCCCACCCGCCCCATACTTTTTGCTGACCCTGGATGATAATCTACTAATTAAGTTGAATTGGCCTAAACTTTGTTCAATACTACATTGCCATTTGTAGATATGCATACATGTATAATTGGAAGATAAGGATCCAATTATTTTCCTAAAAGTCATAGTGGATCTAAGAGGGATGGAAGATGTAAAATAGCTTGTGAAGATTTCTCCTCTATATCTTATTGAAATTTTGTACAATACTTTATTATCTCACCTGAGCTGAAAGCTAAAGTGAGCATTTCTGATCAACCGTCTTACGTCTGTCTGTCCGTCTGTCTTTAAACTTTTCACATTTTCGACTTCTCCAGAACCACTGTGCCAATTTCAACCAAACTTGGCAAAAAGGATCCTTGGGTAAAGGGCTTTCAAGTTTGTTCACATGAAGAGCCATGCCCCCTTCAAAAGTGAGATAATCGCAAAAATAAGGTGGGGTCATTTAAAAATCTCAAGAACCACTGGGCCAGAAAAGCTGAAATTTACATGAAAGCTTTCTGACAGTGCAGATTCAAGTTTATTAAAACCATGATCCCCAGGGGTAGGTTGGGGCCACAATAGGGGATCAAATTTTTACATGTGAATATATATAAAAAATCTTTTCAAGAACCTCTGGGTCAGAAAAATACAAATATACATAAAAGATTCCTAACATAGTGTAGATTCAAGGTTGTTAAAATGGTACCCCTGGGGGTAGGATGGGGCCACTATAAGGAATCAAAGTTTAACATACAAATATATAGGGAAAATCTTTAAAAATCTTCAAGAACCACTGGGCCAGAAAAGTTTACATTTACATGAAAGCTATGTGACATAGTGCAGATTCAAGTTTATTAAAACCATGATCCCCGGGGGTAGGTTGGGGACACAATAGGGGATCAAATTTTTACATCCGAATATATATAAGGAAAATCTTAAGATATGGTCCAAGGTGACTCAGGTGAATGATGTGGCCCATGACCTCCTCTTATCATTTAATGATATTGACATTATTTTGACCCAGGGATCTAACATTTTTCTACAATTTACAGTAGATCAAAGAGGAGTGTTTTATAGCTTTTCAATTCACCTGAGCTTTTCTGATTACCCGTTGTCCGTCATTCGTCCATCTGTCTGTAAACTTTTCACATTTACGACTTCTCCAGAACCACTGGGACAATTTCAACCAAACTTGGCAAAAAGCATCCTTGAATGAAGGGATTCATGTTTGTTCAAATGAAGGGCCATGCCCCTTTTAAAGAGAGATAATCACAAAAATGCAAAGATAGGGTAGGGTCATTTAAATAAATCCTCTTCTCAAGAACCACTAAGTCAAAAAAGCTGAAATTTACATGAAAGGTTCTTGACATATTGCAGATTCAAGTTTGGTAAAATCATGGCTCTTGGGGTAGGGTAGGGCTACAATAGGGGATCAAACTTTTACATCCAAATAGGGAAAATATTCTTCTTGAGAACCACTAGGCCAGGAATGTTCAAATTTACATGGCAGCTCTCTGGCATAGTGCAGATTCAAGTTTGTTAAAATCATTGCCTCCAGGTGTAGGGTTGGGCCACAATTGGGGATCAAATTTTTTACGTGGGAATATATAGAGAAAATCTTTGAAAATCTTCTCTAGAACCAATGAGTCAGAAAAGTTCAAATTTACATGAAAGCTTCCTGATATAGTGCAAATTCAAGTTTGTAAAACTCTTGTCCCCTGAGGGTAGTGGCATAGTGGTTAGAGCATCGCGCTCAAAATCACACAGCCTCTCACCTCTGCTCAGCGCGGGTTCAAATCCTGCACGCGCCGGTAAGTGAGAAAGTTTCCCAGTTTACTTTCGGAAGGTCGGTGGTCTCTTCCCAGGTACATTGTATCTGGGTCCTCTCTTCCACCAATAAAAACTGGGTGCCACCAGATAACTGAAAAATTGTTGAGTGTGGCGGAAAACATCAATTAATATGTCCAGAAGTTAGATCCTTCAATCTTTTGTATGTATATTTCTTTAATATGGCAAAACAGTTCATTTCATACCATGACCTTTTACCTTGTGACCTTGAACTCAAGAGTTTGCTTTAAAAAATAACCTATTTTTTTAGCTCACCAGAGCTCAAGTGAGCTTCCCTGATTACCTGTTGTCCGTCTGTAAACTTTTTACATTTACGACTTCTCCAGAACGGTTGGGCCAATTTCAACCAAACTTGGCCAAAAGTATCCTTGGGTGAAGGGCTTTCAAGTTTGTTCAAATGAAGGGCCATGTCCCTTTCAAAGGGGAGATAATCACATAAATGCAAAAATAGGGTGGAGTTATTTAAAAATCTTTTTCTCAAGAACCACTGGGTCAGAAAAGCTGAAATTTACATGAAAGCTTCCTGGTATAGTGCAGATTCAGGTTTGTTCAAATCATGGCCCCTGGGGGTTGGATGGGGCCACAATAGGGGATCAAAGTTTTGCATAAAAATATATAGGGAAAATCTTTAAAAATCTTCTTCGCAAGAACCACTGGGCCAGAAAAGCTGATATTTACATGAAAGCTTCCTGACCTAGTGCAGATTTAAGTTTGTTCAATTCATGGCCCCCAGGGGTAGGATGGGGCCACAAGGGGGGGATTAAAGTTTTGCATGCAAACATATAGGGAAAATCTTAACATTTTCTTCTCAAAAACATACCGGGCTAGGAAAGTGGAAATTTACGTGAAAACTTTCTAACATAGTGCAGATTCAAGTTTGTAAAAATCATGGCCTCCGGGGGTAGGATGGGACCACAAGGGGGAATCAAAATTTACATTAAAATATATAGGGAAAATCTTTAAAAATCTTCTTCTCAAAAACTACGGGGCCAAGATAGTGGGAATTTACATGAAAGCTTTCTAACATAGTGCAAATTGAAGTTTGTTAAAATCATGACCCCCGAGGATAGGATGGGGCGACAATAGGGGATCAATTTTTACATACAAATATATACGGAAAATCATTAAAAATCTTCTAAAAAATCACTGGGCCAGAAAAGTTTACATTCACATGAAAGCTTCCTGACCTAATCCAGATTCAATTTTCAAAAAAATCTTGGCCCCCAGGAGTAGGTTGGGGTCACAATAGGGATTAAAGTTTTACATGCGAATATATAGGAAAAATCTTTAAATATGAGCCAAAATGACTCAGGTGAGCAATGTGGCCCTTGGGCCTCTTGTTAAATCAAGTCAAGCTACAGTACATAGAAACAAATTGATGGTGCAGGGTTTTCAACAGTATTGATTAAAGTCAGCATTTCGCAAATTCTATGATCATTATAACAATCTAGTTCGTCAATGCAACCTATCATTGGGTCAAATGCTGTCTGACATGTTTCATACCAATTGTTAGACCGTTCTTGGCACACTGATTTTGACTACGGATAACTCAGTTTACCTGATCAGGATATAGGGCTTGCGGCGGGTGTGACCAGTTGACAGGGGATGCTTACTCCTCCTAGGCACCAGATCCCACCTCTGGTGTGTCCAGGGATCCGTGTTTGCCGAACTCTATTTTGTATTGCTTATAAGAGTTATGAGATTGATCACTGTTCATTATCTTCACCTTTCATTTAACCATGATTTATGACCTGTGACCTTATTCTTATCTAGAACAGTAAGATCATGTTAGTCATATTGGTTTTGAGGCATTTCTATGTTATGAGAATTCATTTTCAGTTAACTTGTGATCCTTTGGGGCTAGGTTGGGGTCACAATATGGAGTTAAAATTTTTCATGAGAATAAAGACTCATTAAAAAAATCTTTTGAAAGTCACAACAACTGCACATTGACAGGGCCAAAATGATTCTGGTGAGCGATGTGGCCCCTAGACCTCTTGTTTTCCTGTAGAGGAGTATATTCACTTTCCTACTGGTACTTCAGCATAACAGTCATTATTTTTGTATCATATACAACAATGACATTGGTCATATCAATGTTGAATCATTTCTCCATCTTTTTCCTCAATGCAGTTCATAATGTATATGTTTCTGCACTTGCTTTCTCCTCCATACCATGCAGTACATTAACAGGAGGGGGTGTAAATTAATTGGTCCAAGAGACATTTGCTTTAAAGTAAACAAATTACATATTTTGGATTAATTTCAGTAATTAATAAAAGTTACTTTAGATAAGTACATTTACATTTATCGTATTATTATACAGATGAGGTGGAAAATCTTCGTGATTACAACGATGACAACTTTGTGATGACGGATTTCCCGTATGCCAACATGCCTCTAGTCATCCTGAACGAAGATGACGCACCCCCCGACTATAAAGACATAGCTCCCCCAGCTTATGAACAGGCTCTAAAAATGCCTAAAGCAATCGAGGCCCAAGATGAGGCAACATACAGCAATATCGAGACGTTAAACAATGACTCCAATCTGATGAGCAACAGTGCAACAAGTCAAAGCAGCATCACAGGCAACACAGAGGTAGCAAGAAATCAATCAAATAGCAACGTGGATTCAGATTCAAGTCAGTCAGATTTGGCTAGCGGTGCAGAGGAAGGAAGAAGTCCACCTGATTTAGCAACCAGCAACACTCCATTACACAGAACAAAATAAAAAAAAAACAGAGATGGTACTAGTCGGTCATATAGCATTGTGCAAATTTAATAGATATATCAAAAGAGAGATAGTCATCTCTATTCATGTCTTATGAGATGAAATCAGCAGAGACAGTTTTTATTTTATAAACATCAAAGAGGTGGATAAATCGGCATTAATTGTCCCAGTACATATTATATAAAATGAGGAGAAAATTACTCTTATTGCTGTTGATATTATTTTGTAATCATACAAAGTAATCAATACTAGGGTGTTATATAGAACTTGCTTGTCATAGTTAGCACAAAATCAGATAACTGGTCATGTAGAAGTTTGTATGACAGGAAAATTACATGACAGTCACTGGTAATTTGTTTTGATTAATTATGCTTCTCTGTTAATTACGAGGAAGTTTTTCTTATATAATTTTATCCACAGATAAAAAAAATTGTTGTAGATGATGCATCGAATTCGATTCAATGTTATCAGTGAGTAGTAGAACTAAATCATGCATGTTGTAAACCAGAAGTAACACAATAGCAAGGTATAGAAAAAGTCATGGGCATTAATTATGCAGTGATAGCTAAAAATTATCTAATTTTAAATTGTGCATTGGGTAGCCAGGGTATGTTTTCTATGTATTTTTATTCTGTGGATTGGGTAGCCAGTGTACATTTTGCTCTTGTCTTCCACATGTTGGAAGCTTGTGGAATGGTGCTGATCCCTGGGCAGAAACTGCTCCCAACTTATTGTAGTACACACAGCCTGAAGTACCCCGTGTTGTACCTCGATTGTGTTTATACGATATACATGATATTGAACATGTATATCACACCAACCATTAATTATACACCTGAGTGATCCACACCATTAATTATACACCTGAGTGATCCACACCATTAATTATACACCTGAGTGATCCACACCATTAATTATACACCTGAGTGGTCCAATGTGAAATTTTGTCTCTCTTTCAATTGATGATGTACATGCATGTACACCATTTATTTCCACCTGTATACAGGTGTGTGTATTTATTTCCACCTGTATACAGGTGTGTGTATTTATTTCCACCTGTATACAGGTGTGTGTATTTATTACCACCTGTACACCGATGTGTGTATTTATTTTCACCTGTACACTGGCTTGTGTATTTATTACTACCTGTACACAGGTGTGTGTATTTATTACCACCTGTACACCGTTGTGTGTATTTATTACTACCTGTATACAGGTGTGTGTATTTATTTTCACCTGTATACAGGTGTGTGTATTTATTTCCACCTGTACACAGGTGTGTGTATTTATTACCACCTGTACACAGGTGTGTGTATTTATTTTCACCTGTACACTGGCTTGTGTATTTATTACTACCTGTACACAGGTGAGTAACAGCTACTTAACATGACCCCTGCACGCGGTCCACGTCTACAGTGTGATGTATTGTTTATAGGTTGTGTATGTTATGATACCCGTTTGTGAGCATTTTTGTACTAGGTGTATGCTGTGATTTTGTTTTCATAAGATATATGTTAAATGTATGATTATTAAATCATTATTTTGAGGACATTGTTTTCAAAGGTTGAATAATGCGTAACTTTTGTCCCATTTTGATATGAGATGTGTCTCTTCGTGTGTCATTTTGATATGAGATGTGTCTCTTCGTGCGTCATTTTGACTGATAAACCCCTTGCTTCCTGATACATTTCATCCACTATATACTCTTACCTTCAACTAGTTTTCAGTTGTGAATGAGCCGGCTTTTCCTATGAACACTGTCTGTGTTAGCATACATGTATTAGCTCAACTACATACATAATTAAAGTGTCATGGTAGCCACACTGTGCATGTTCCTAGGCTTCACATCAACATCAAATGCACTTTGAATTGATTATGTGAGCTTGGAAAATCCCTTGCTTGTTAAATGCTATTCAGTTTTTACAAACTGTTTTTATACACAGTATGAATTTTTAAAATGTGAATCTGTATGAATGTGTTTTATTCAAGAAGTGCTCCTTTTCCCCAAACATTTATGCCTTGGATACTTGATGACATGGCTGTGTATAGTACTTAGGTGTAGAACTTTGAGGACTATATTTTGAGTGTTTTTAGTGATTTGCCTGCTGTTCTAATGATAAACAGCTACGTAGTTATTTTTCCTTTCCTCTATATTAACCTCTCTGTACCTTTTTCATTGTTTTCTACCTGTCCTTACAACATGTGGTAGAGGCTGCTTTGTGGTGTTTACTGTACGTTATAGTTTATTTTCTGATTAACATTAATTTGGCAATTATTAGTCATAGTTGTTATGTATTTTATCTTAAACATAGTCATAATATTCAAATGACATTGTAATATTTTTTTTTACTATGTATTTATGCTTGTCAACTTTTTTTTACACTGTTTACATTTTATCATGCATCATCTTCAATATGATAAATCATGCTTATCTTGCATTGTGGCCACAGTCTGATTAGAATTTGAAAAAAACTTGATTGTCCGTATATCAAGCGAAGCGAGAGGTTTGATTTTAATCGGACTGTATTGGCCGCTGTAAATACAAATGTCTATATTGTTTTCAAGTTTTGTCGTTCACTTTAGTGTGAAACCATGGTGGTCTCTAAACATCTGGGTACCCTTAGTGTACTGTAAAAGTGCTTATTTACGTGTTTGGGGGGGGGGGTGTACACTAATTACGCAACTGTGTAATTAAGCACGTAAATTGTAAATTCCCCCCCCCCCTCCTCCTCAGTTACATATTTTTTCCTAACGTAATGTTGGACGTGGAAGAATGTGTACTCAACCATCAGCATAAATAACCACTTCTACAGTTTATATAATGTCTAGTATAAGTATAAAGAGTGCCCAGGCATTCTGAGGATCCATGATGTCATATTAATAAAACGTTCTTTCAAAATTTCAGATGTAAGCAATTTATACATTCAGTGTCCTTGAATTATGGAATTCCAATGTAAATCTCTCTCATTCCGTATAGGCTCAGTGTGCCTCTGAAGGTGTTGTGTACTGAATTAGTAAAGACAGCGGTGTAGTAACTGCTTGTGATGAAGGTTCTGCTTAAATCAACATGCATTAATATTCATCAGTCATCATATAATAGTATGCATTAATAATCATCAGTCATCATACACAGTATGCATTAATATTCATTAGTCATCATACACAGTGTGCATTAATATTCATTAGTCATACACAGTCTACATTAATATCCATCAGTCATCATACACAGTATACATTAATATTCATCAGTCATCATACACAGTATACATTAATATTCATCATACACAGTTACATTAATATCCATCATACACAGTATACATCAATATCCATCAGTCATCATACACAGTATACATCAATATCCATCAGTCATCATACACAGTATACATTAATATTCATCATACACAGTTACATTAATATTCATCATACACAGTTACATTAATATTCATCATACACGGTATACATTAATATCCATCAGTCATCATACACAGTGTGCATTAATATTCATTAGTCATACACAGTATACATTAATATTCATCATCAATATTCTTCAGTCATCATACAGAGTATGCATTAATATTCATCATACACAGTTACATTAATATTCATCATACACAGTATGCATCAATATTCATCAGTCATCATACACGGTATACATTGATTGTATCGTTCACCAGAACGTTTGTCTTCTATGAAGGAACACAACAGTAATCCTCGGATAGTCAGAATGTGTTCGAATGCTTTTTTATATAGATGTATAATTAAAATGTAATGAAAACAATGCAAGTCAGAACATATTGTAATGTGTTTTTATAGAATTAACGATAAAATGCCTTGGTCTTTCAGAAATGCCATATTTCTGAAATTTTTTTTTATACATGGACCATTCTCTTAGTATATCTGTAACCTGGGGGTTTCTCGTCGATCTACATTTTGTGCTACACTGAAAGTAGTAGTATACTACACATTGTCAGTCGCTAAGGGAATACTGCAGTTGTGACAGTTTTGGCAAACAAGGATTTATGACTGGTCAAGCATATTTTTTGGGCTTCTGAAAGACACCTTCCTTTTAATCCATGAGTAGACAGAGGAATCTTGATACAAAGAATTGTTCATGGGTTGATATTTTTCTTTGGCGTTTTGGTAACGAAAATAGTATTTGAAAAAGTTTTTTTTTTCGTCAGCTGCATATAGATAAAAGATCAGCAAATTTTGTCTGAAATACATATGGTCTGAACTAACACTAATTTGTGAATTGATGAGTTTGTTACTGTTTAGGTTGATTTGTTTGTTTTTTTTAATGTTTTTTTGTTAACATTTGTGAATATTTTGACAAGAAATTTCCTCCCTTTGTTATACAGGTACATTGTAACTGATGTCTTTCATTAATGTTGTATGGTATACGTAATTCCCCTAATAAACTGTGTTCTGAAAATGTCATAGAACTTATGGTTGTGTACATACACTTTGGGATGATGGTTAATGCTGGGAGTTTCCAGAGAGCTACAGTCTTGCAGCTACATTAAGGATATATATATCGTCCATCTCATTTTCCGTGTACAGTTGATTTGTACTTCCTTTGTATCCACACACTGACCCTATGAGCTTTGAATCATTTAAACTACAATTTTAAGGATGCTTGTATGTCAGTTTTATAATTTCAGAATCTTTTGAAAAAAGCAGCTCATAAGCATTTATTCTTAGAAGCGTTTACTCCAGACCCCAATTGTTTTTGTCAGCGTAAACAGAATATACAATAGCAGTATGTACTAACCCTAATCTGAACTGATCTCGCACAATTTGTAAATCTTGGGAAATAAATATTGAAGTTTATGGCCCACTTTTTAGGTCACCTGAGCCCCTCAGGTGACCTATTGCTATTGGTCTGTGTCCGCCGTGCATTAACAATTGTACAAATCTAACTTCTTTATAGCTAACCTTCCTGTTTTCAAATTTTGTATGAAGCATCTTTGGGACAAATTGGACAGATATTGTAAATTTCAGGACTCCGTGCATCCATGGGGAGTTGGGGGCGGGGCAAAAGCTAAAAAAAAAATGACCAGTTTTCAAAACTTTTCTCTCTACAACTGCACATCTGTAAGAAAAGCCTAACTGCATAGTCATGCCGAGCAGGAAGGCCTCTACCAAAATTGAAATGATCTTTTGACTTGAGGGCATGGACAATTAGCATATAGTGTTTGTGTGTAAAACATTTGGATAACATCTTTAATGCTTTTGATACAAAATTGAAACTAAATGAATAATTATAAGAAGCAGGTAGTCCTTTACCAAAATTGTAAATTTCATGTTCTCAGGGGGAGGGGTTTTAGTACTAGGGTGGGACAAAAATAGTCACCGTGGTTAAATGTCCTAATCTGATCTTTTTGCTTCTCTAATTTTGCTGATTTAAAAACTAAATGCATACGTGTATTTAGGAGTCTTTCATCATTTTGAGCACTTTTGGGGAACATGTGTGTGTGTGGATTTTTTTTAAAGAACACGTCTTGTTTTATACTGCTACAGAGTATTAGAATTCAGCTTTTAATAACGTGCAGAACAAGAAAATTATGATAGATTCTGTAGCTTATAACTAATACTCATTGACCAAAAGGTCCTTGGGTCTCTTGTTCTAAGTATGGCTAGTGCAACTAGTCTGGATGACAATGGGTGGCCAAAGAAAGGTCCATTCGCGATCACGGGAACAGTCACGTGCGCGTGGAGACTGCTGTGACGTCATATTGCAATACAGTCGAGCTTTTGAGGATTTACGTTGAATATATATATTTAAGAAATGAGATTATCATATCATTTTTAGTGTTACTGGGATATGACATGAAGTTGGTCACGTAATCAAATCCTATATAACGCCCGAAGTAAAATTTAAAAAAAAAAAAAAAAAAAGTACCAAGGGGCGTTATTCAGATTGTGTTCATAGCACAATGTATTCATTAAAAGCTGCAGACAACCGTTTAACCCGAAAGGAATCGGAAACTGCTAAATAGAAAACAAGTCTGCCGACTATACAAACAGGAAATCCATCTCGTTTCTAGGGGAAACTCTAGTTAGAATAATCTAACTGTGTCTCGGGACAGGCGTTAAACCGGGTCCGTAGGACATTATCACTTTACGATAGAACATCCTATAGACTAGGAAGACTCATGAGATAAGTTTAAATATTAGTGGCGAGTAGGAAGCCAAGCCTGTTTTGGGTTGTAAGACAGTTTGCAATGGTAAATAACATCTCATTCCACGAGTCTCCGATTGAATTCAATGGTAAATAACATCTCATTCCACGAGTCTCAGATTGAATTCAATGGTAAATAACATCTCATTCCACGAGTCTCAGACTGGATTCGCCACACAAAATGTGAAAACTGTAGTATGCACTAATTTTACAATCAAGCAGATGCAATGCTAGTTTAGTAGAAAACAAATCCCTTTTTTATTCTTGTGGGAATGCGACTGAATAGGAGTTGTGCAGTTGTAACAATATATGTATTGATATTAATTTCCCCACGAGAGACTGTAAGAGTAAATAGGCATTGCTAAATTATTAAATGAATGTCTGACAGAACGTAATGCATTGATTACTAAACTGCAGTATTACACAGACACTCGCTCCATCTTGCTTTGATTTAGAAAACATTAAACGTATCGCATCCTGCGGTTGATTTATGTTGAAACACACGGTATGTTACATTATCCAGCTTTTACGTAATCTTCTCTTTCAGAGAAAAATATGGTTATTTTATATATTGAGCCTTGTTTTACTTTCCAGCATTCTTTTCCGCTTATCGATGATCGGGCTGTTGATGTGCCAGTCCGTAATATATACCCTGGCTATGCAAACACGCCATTGTAAGTACATGTAATTACTAGAATACGTTAATTGTGTAATTATTTATATCTCATGTTATTTTTATGACGAGAAAAATTTTCCTCCATGACCACTCGTAGCATTGAAGTCACTGGAAGGTCAACTGTAATTCCATATAAAGCGTATGTATTAGGTCTTACATCCAAAACGGTAACGATCTTTTTGGAGTTGAAGGTCTTGGCACAAATTCCATACCATTTCAAAATACAAAATAGCACACACACACACACACACACACACACACACACACACACACACACACACAAATCCGTTGGATATTAATGTAGAATTGGTTATCCTGTCACATATTCACCTGGCTCATTTGTAAACCCACGTTTTACGGAAAATTGATAAAACCTGAGAGTATCCGAAAGTGTGCTTTTCCCGAGGCATTGCTAGTTGTACGACATACCGGAGTTATAACGCGGGAGAATGTCCAAGACACGATGTAGTTACGAGGCGATATCCAATCACAATTAGTCTATCCCTAACCCTGATCGATTCGTTGTTGTTTAGCAGATGGTCGTTATTGACCATGTTTGTGTGGGCTTTTTTGTGTTTTATTTTACTTCTGTTTATGAAGGAGTAGATTACCTTGATATCGATATCAGCGATGTTATATCGATATCAAGGATGTTATATCGATATCAGTGATGTTATATCGATATCGGGGATGTTATATCGATATCAGTGATGTTATATCGATATCGGGGATGTTATATCGATATAAGTGATGTTATATCGATATCAGCTATGTTATATCGATATCAGCGATGTTATATCGATATCTAATCATGATTGTCTTGCAATTGATAGCTATTGAACTTACTGTTTTGTTTGGTTTTTCGTACGTCTGAGTTTGCCCTACTCATGATAAAGGTTATATCATATTGATGTTGACGATATCATAACTGGTTCAGGCCAGCGTGTGATCCTTACTGTGTTCATTCTAGCATCCGTTTGTGGAACAAATCGAAGATTGTGTTGAGTAAAGGTTGCTTCAACAAAGGGAAGATGGACAAGATTTGTGTATTTTCTGACAGGTGTTGTTTAAGGGTTTTCTATGCTCACGCAGTTCATTATAGGAAATATCTACCTCGGAGAGATTCTTGATCATCTCCTACACATGATGTATAATGGAACCATAGCTCATCTGTGTATGGCGTTTAAATTGAGAGAAATGAATATATAAGAAACAGTAAACAATGACATCTGGAAAGCAGATACCATAGTAACTAATAAACAAAGAATTCCGAATCCTGATCAGCAGAGACAGCGCCCGCGAATATCCCCAACATAATCCTTTGGTGCTAGAGGCGAGCACCTGCTCTGCTGAACAGGCTTCTCGTGTATGCCTCCACGTGACACTTTTTGACAACTTTGGTATTTGAAAACCAAACAAAAATCTCTACAGAAGACTGCCAAAACTGTATATACGGATATATACGTTTTACATTGTAGTAAAATCTTTCCATCTATGATCAGATGAGTTACATTTTAACTTGCACGTACCATGCATCATTCCAATTTCAATTCAGGAAGAAACTCGATCAGGTTTAAACCAAACAAATAGGAAGCCCCCTCATGACCACAAAGACTCTACTCCATTGAGGTATCTAGTAAGAAGAACCCGATATTGAAATTCGTTTCTCATATTGCGAAAAGTATGGCTAGGTTATCTAACGTTTCAACAAGGCAGTGTAGTTCCTGTTGGATGGACACTCCCAAAACAAGAGCACTGGGTGTCCACAAACCGTGACAAGAGCACTGAATGTCCACAAACCGTGACAAGAGCACTGAATGTCCACAAACCGTGACAAGAGCACTGAATGTCCACAAACCGTGACAAGAGCACTGAATGTCCATAAACCGTGACAAGAGCACTGAATGTCCACAAACCGTGACAAGAGCACTGAATGTCCACAATCCGTGACAAGAGCACTGAATGTCCACAAAAGCACAATATTTCGCCTTTTAATAAACGTCTCAGACTGACCGGAACAACTGCCGACCGCCCCAGAACTGCACATAAAACTACAAATGTGACACCAGGGACACGTGATCCCAGAATAAGCTGAGACACTGTATGTCGAGGCGTCTCCACTTGTACGGCTGGTTCTCGGTGCAGTGGGAATGCCACCTAATCGTGATCGATGTGACGTCAGACACAAAACGGTTGTAACAACACCGTCTAACTGTATTTCCTATGCAAATGGGATGCTGGGTAGTATTCTGTGACTGGTGTAAGATTCACGCTTTACCGATCAGATGCTGTGGTGAATGTTATGTCGATAACTGCATGGTAGAATGTGACAGGTTTGGTGATGGTCTGGGACGGGATCTGTAACTTGGTCATCATTGAAGACAATTTGACAGCCCAACAGTTCACTGACACCGTTCTCCGGCCTGTCGTCATGCCGTTTATCCGCTAGCAAAACCAATGTTTTTAACAAAGCAATGTCAACACGACAGTCTCGAGAGCATGGAGGAGACATGTTAACTAAAACCAAAGGCTTTGTTTGCCAAGCGTCAAGCACTTCCGGACGAGCGGCAGAACAGACCTATGGCACAAATAAACCCCTTCACGAATTCTTCGCAGCGCAGAATTCGAGTTGCAACAAATGCTAACGGTGGAGGGCATATTTGTCATCAAAGTACCGGTAGGAAAATGTCGATGATTCGTCTTCATACTTGAAATTATTTTGCCAAATTGATGATGGCCAACTCTAAGGACACTGTGTTATCCAATAGAACAATTGTGTATTTTCATTGGTTGTGTAAATCAAACAATGTTCGGAATGAAATCGTAAAAAACATTTCCGAATATTGGAGGTTTTGTTTATTTTGCCTGTCGGTAAAGTACTTGTATTTTGTGTTATAAATATATATCATTATTCTATGTAGATTTGTGTTGTAAATATATATTATTATTCAGTGTAAAATTGTGTTGTAAATATATATTAATATTCTGTGTAAAATTGTGTTGTAAATATACATTGTATTTTGAAACAGATATCTTGCAAGACGAAAGACTCTGTGACAGCACCGAATGCGGGGTACAAATGCACTATGTGACGCTGGACGACGAGATCAAAGTTTACGGTGGATGGGTTAAGGTGCACCCGTCCTCCCATACTCATGGCAGCTGTGGTAGGGATCTGGCTTGTGAACTCCAGTTGGTACCAGACTCTGGCAGCCTCAAGAAACAGGAGTTTCATCTCATCTTCCTCCAATTCCAGCTTGATGACTCTAATGACGAATTCATGTTAAAACTGGATCAAGCCAGTTCCACATCTTTCAAAGATGTTAGCCAGATAGTAAGTTGGACAATTTTGATTTAACACTTTACTCTTGATGCTTGTTTTCATATTCTGAATGATTATTCTTATTTTTAAAAATATCTGAATCGCACGGGATATTCGTTTTGAACTGTCGCGTGAGAGTTAGCGGGGATTGTACCGGTTTCTACTTTAACGGATGCGTGAAAACTGGAATGTTTCACTGCAATGGTGTGCACGTACAACATGGACGTTACATTTTAGCTTACCTGAGTAAAGGACGTTGCCATCACTGATGAGACCGCAAAAACGAGGTCCCGTGTCACAGCAGGTGTGGCACGATAAAGATCCCTCTCTACTCAAAGGCCGTAAGCGCAGAGCATAGGCCTAAATTTTGCAGCTCTTCACCGGCAATGATGACGTCTTCATATAAGTGAAAAATTCTCGAGAGGGACGTTAAACAATATTCAATGATGAATCAATCAATCCATCATACTAATACAGCGAGGGTTTTTAACGTGCCAACGTTTTTAAGGTCAACCCAAAAGACCCGTGATTCTGACTTCTAAATGCCGAGCGTTTGGCGAAGGACCCATCAATACCCATGTTTACGTCTTAGGATTTACGCAGCCATGACGTTAGCAGGCCTCTGGTCGGCGCGGGCTCGAATCCCGCTCGCACCGGTTAGTGAGAAAGTTTCCCAGTTTACTTTCGGAAGGTCGGTGGTCTCTTCCCAGGTACATTGTGTCTGGGTTCTCTCTTCCACCAATAAAAAATGGGCGCCACCAAATGACTGAAAAATTGTTGAGTGTGGCGGAAAACATCAATCAATTAATCATTAGCAGGGCATGAACTTACGATCTCCCGGTTACGAAGCGAACGTTCTACCACTGAGCTGCCGCGGTAGATTCCTCCCCCAGTCATCATATGGGATATGTTTTTATGTGACCCCAATTCAAAAATCAGAGGGACTGAAAGTACTGAATGACGCTAAGCCTGTGGATTCTGGCATTCACATGAAATGTATCTTTACTCTGGCAACATTAACAAGGTGTGATGCTAGTAGTTTTACTAGATACTTAGCGGTTCTCAATTTACAATCCTTCACAAACTTGATAAATATATGAAGTTGATACTAGGCCATGTTACTTTATGCGGACTATTGGATTTCCCATGAGTCCACTTTCTGTAAGTTTAGGTTCTGGTTGATTCTACAGATCGGTCAGCTAAATGGTTAACGGAAATAGAAGACTGAAGACTGGATCCTTTAACCCCCAAAGACACTTAGCTAGAATTGTCCCTATCTGATGTCAACGAGAGATAACAGATACGTTGACTAGTTTTCAAAGTCAATTCATTGGCGGCGAGTTATCCAGAAACGCGAAAACGAAAGTAGAAATCCAGCTGTTGACAAAACAAGCGCAGAAGTTGTGCTTAGAGCTTTAATGGCAACATGTACGACTTTTAATGACTAAGTTAGCAAATCCCCAATCAATATAAGTGTTCTTCTAGTGGTAACATGTACGACTTTTAATGACTAAGTTAACAAATCCCCAATCAATATAAGTGTTCTTCTAGTGGTAACATGTACGACTTTTAATGACTAAGTTAACAAATCCCCAATCAATATAAGTGTTCTTCTAGTGGTAACATGTACGACTTTTAATGACTAAGTTAACAAATCCCCAATCAATATAAGTGTTCTTCTAGTGGTAACATGTACGACTTTTAATGACTAAGTTAGCAAATCCCCAATCAATATGTGTTCTTCTAGTGGTAACATGTACGACTTTTAATGACTAAGTTAGCAAATCCCCAATCAATATAAGTGTTCTTCTAGTGGTAACATGTACGACTTTTAATGACTAAGTTAGCAAATCCCCAATCAATATAAGTGTTCTTCTAGTGGTAACATGAAATTGTTTTACATTTAGTGTTACTCAAATTTCAATATGGCACCAATAACTTTTTTTATTGAATGAAACAGAATCAACTAGAAATGCAGCACCCGCAGTTAATATAATGTTTGATACTTCAATGTGCCTATTTTGGGTTTATTTTTTTTCTAATGCTGCACAAAAGTTTTCTTACTATTTAGATACCATGGTTTTTTATTATAGTTATATATGTCAGATGAAGGATTCAGGCTTTGAAAAACAAAGGTTATTTGAACAACAAATTAATCTTTTAGAAGTGGAATGTTAGAAAAAAGTAGGTAAATAGCAAGCTTCGTTGTGACACACTATAGTTTAGTTTCGAAGTCAAAAATAATTACTCAGCTTCAATTGCGTCAGGTAAAGCACCCTCATGGGACTTATCAATATTAATATTTTATTGTATGAAAATTGTATGAATTTACACTTAATGTAACTTTAATTTGATTGATAACCAAAGAAAATGTACGTCGCCACCTTTTTATAAGCGCCATTCATAAACAGGTCCATATGTCAACGTTAGAAAATCGCTTATATTTATTAAACCTCATAATATGAAAAAACATATGGTTAAAATGTCCAAATTTTAACTTTCAACAGTTTCAATAAAAACTGTTATTTTATGAATATACAGAGATACGTATAACTGGATATCGGGAAATCAATGTAAGATGGACATACAATAGGGAAAATGCCAGCATGGGAGTTACTGCCCCTGACAACATTAATTGATTATTTTTAGAAAATATAAATTTTTCAGTACCAACTAGTTTACCAATTATTTTTATATCCAGTGAATAAAATTTCTCAAACGATATATATTTCTATCATGCGCAAAGTTTAATTGATTTTGCAAAACCTATGACGTCACATAAGGGTGGATCTACCTTAATGAGTAGAATAGTGTAGCGTGCTGTCGTCAATGTTAATGATGTTTAACTATCATGCTGCTTTAACGATTTCATAAAATACTATGTGTCAAAATGTGCCTGTGGTTTGTCTTTCCAGGCCACGATAACCAGAGACTCGGAAAGACCACATGATTACATGAGCGGTGTCGGCAAATTTGTTCGCTTCCGACTTACACATGGAAACAGAACCGATGATTTTGGATTCACGATAAGCGTTACAAGAACAGGTAAGAGATTAGAGGTAAACTTCCAAATTCTCAGTTAGGGCGGGGCGTTTCATTTTGTTTAGCGTGGCCCATATTTTGTAAAATAAATTTAAATTCAATATCTCTTATCTTATATTTAAAAAATCACAAAGATATTACTATTTTAGGCCTATAGATGATATGTTGAGGAATGGAGTTGAAATGTCTTCACCATTCTTGACTGGGATCCACATACCTTTTCTTAAAATGTACGAAATGGCGACTAGGCTAATAGGTCACGTAAAGGTCACTTGGCCTGTTATTTGATTTGTCATTTCATTCAATATAAGCAATAATGTATGGATCCAAGTTACGAATGACGGACTATGGGAATTTATTAATCTTCTGATGTTAAATGACGCTGAAAATGCAATTTTTCTTGTTACAACTGGCATTATGATGAAAGGACTGTAAAAGAACATTGGGACTATTTCATGATGAACTCGGGAACTATAGCTACGCCTCTCAGCAGTCTTTACTATGGTATATTTCATGGTGAATTCGGGAACTATAGCCACGCCTCTCAGCAGTCTTTACTATGGTATATTTACTATAGCCACGCCTCTCAGCAGTCTTTACTATGTATATTAACTATAGTCACGCCTCTCAGCAGTCTTTACTATGTATATTAACTATAGTCACGCCTCTCAGCAGTCTTTACTATGTATATTAACTATAGTCACGCCTCTCAGCAGTCTTTACTATGTATATTAACTATAGTCACGCCTCTCAGCAGTCTTTACTATTGTATATAATTCAGTGATTTGGGGGGGGGGGGCAAAATGCCACCGATATTCGGCTGTTTCCCCTCACTAAAATTAGCTATTTTTTCCCAATTATATATATATATTTTCCCAATTTCAAATCTAGGGAAATTAGGCCATTAAAAAAAAGGTTACAATATATTACTGACAAAGAGTAAATACGTTTTTTTCTTCAATTTTATTCTCCAAACCACTGCACATGCAAAAAGGTTTTGTAAAGAATATGTAAAACAATAGAGGCATCCATATAAGCAGATATGCAGCGAAGTATAGATAGTTTCCAGATACACATTAAGCCATATTGTTGACAATTTAGTTTGACTGCCATTGTATGTAGGGTCAGGCTAATAACAGGATGTGGCCAACAGTATAAGGTTTTACTAAAATCCGAAAAATACAAAACGGAGAGACATTCTGGAAACTTGGTTATTAATATATTATTCACAAGATTATGGATACAAATGCGGGTGAATTGATAATTTATTATTTTCTTTATGAAATTAGACAATAAGTATTTCTTGGGAAAAGTAAATAATATCTATGCAAGATGTGACTTCCAATACATATTTAATGTTAAATAATGATTTATTTTATGATTTTAAATCAGATCTGAATTAAACCTCGAACAAAAAAATTGTTATTTGATTATTTTATGCATCTTTAACATTTTAATTTACTATGAATGATTTTTCCCAATTTGAGGAAAATGTCGGTAATTTTTCCCAATTCAAAAGGAGGAGTGGTAGTTTGAAAAATCAAAAAAAAATCACTGTATATCCCCCAGTATGTTATGTAGTAACTGATATCAGCCCAATCAAAACTTATATTCCACACATCGTCATTAACCAATGCGCATAAATCGAAAGTATGTTACTCAATAGGTACTGATCTTCACTGCAGAGGTGCGTTTCTATCTATCCGTAAGTTTATTTCTGTCGACACATTCACATGTAAATAAGAGGTACAAGGTACTGGAAAATTGATGTAGCTAGGGGGCAGGGAACGGCATTAAATAACGAAGACCCCTCGCTTCGTTATTAGTAACATGATCATGTTTAACTTGTAGGCGCTACATTCGTTATTAATAACATGATCATGTGTAATTTGTAGGCGCTACATTCGTTATTAGTAACACGATCATGTTTAACTTGTAGGCGCTACATTCGTTATCAGTAACAAGATCATATTTAACTTGTAGGCGCTACATTCGTTATTAGTAACACGATCATGTTTAACTTGTAGGCGCTACATTCGTTATCAGTAACACGATCATGTTTAACTTGTAGGCGCTACATTCGTTATTAGTAACACGATCATGTTTAACTTGTAGGCGCTACATTCGTTATCAGTAACACGATCATGTTTAACTTGTAGGCGCTACATTCGTTATCAGTAACACGATCATATTTAACTTGTAGGCGCTACATTCGTTATTAGTAACACGATCATGTTTAACTTGTAGGCGCTACATTCGTTATCAGTAACACGATCATGTTTAACTTGTAGGCGCTACATTCGTTATTAGTAACACGATCATGTTTAACTTGTAGGCGCTACATTCGTTATCAGTAACACGATCATGTTTAACTTGTAGGCGCTATATTCGTTGTTAGTAACACGATCATGTTTAACTTGTAGGCGCTACATTCGTTGTTAGTAGCACGATCATGTTTAACTTCTAGGCGCTACATTCGTTGTTAGTAACACGATCATGTTTAACTTGTAGGCGCTACATTCGTTGTTAGTAGCACGATCATGTTTAACTTGTAGGCGCTACATTACATTCGTTGTCAGTAGCACGATCATGTTTAACTTGTAGGCGCTACATTCGTTGTCAGTAGCACGATCATGTTTAACTTGTAGGCGCTACATTCGTTGTCAGTAGCACGATCATGTTTAACTTGTAGGCGCTACATTCGTTGTCAGTAACACGATCATGTTTAACTTGTAGGCGCTACATTCGTTATCAGAAACACGATCATGTTTAACTTGTAGGCGCTACATTCGTTATCAGTAACACGATCATGTTTAACTTGTAGGCGCTACATTCGTTATCAGTAACACGATCATGTTTAACTTGTAGGCGCTACATTCGTTATCAGTAACACGATCATGTTTAACTTGTAGGCGCTACATTCGTTATCAGAAACACGATCATGTTTAACTTGTAGGCGCTACATTCGTTATCAGTAACACGATCATGTTTAACTTGTAGGCGCTACATTCGTTATCAGTAACACGATCATGTTTAACTTGTAGGCGCTACATTCGTTATCAGTAACACGATCATGTTTAACTTGTAGGCGCTACATTCGTTATCAGTAACACGATCATGTTTAACTTGTAGGCGCTACATTCGTTATCAGTAACACGATCATGTTTAACTTGTAGGCGCTACATTCGTTATCAGTAACACGATCATGTTTAACTTGTAGGCGCTACATTCGTTATCAGTAACACGATCATGTTTAACTTGTAGGCGCTACATTCGTTATCAGTAACACGATCATGTTTAACTTGTAGGCGCTACATTCGTTATCAGTAACACGATCATGTTTAACTTGTAGGCGCTACATTCGTTATCAGTAACACGATCATGTTTAACTTGTAGGCGCTACATTCGATCCATCCAAGTCAGATGATAACCCTATGGCTCTGTCACCTCCTGTCACGATTTTCATCTCCGTCATTGGAATTATCATTTTATTTTTCATCGTTTATATGATAATAAAGACCATCAAACTAAGAAGCAATTTTCTGTCTTCCCGGAGAAACAGTGGACAGCCGCTGAACAATATCGCACTCACGGAAAGAAACCCAAGTCATCCAAGAAGGGCAGAGGCAAATTCTTACACACAGCCACCAAGCGGTAAGATGACGTATATAATGAAGATGTCGGTAATGTTAATGGTAAGCTTGTAGTGTAGTTATAGCGGATACGCTAAGGTAGTGATACGATGGTAATAAGCTTATAGTGTAGTTATACCGGATACGCTAAGGTAGTGATACGATGGTAATACGGAATAGGCCAATGATAGTGATCACATATATGCTTGTTTAGACGAGTAAGCTAACGGTAGCTATAAGATGTTTATATAGACAGGGTAAGCTAACGGTAGCTATAAGATGTTTATATAGACAGGGTAAGCTAACGGTAGCTATAAGATGTTTATATAGACAGGGTAAGCTAACGGTAGCTATAAGATTGATAAGATGTTTATATAGACAGGGTAAGCTAACGGTAGCTATAAGATTGGTAAGATGTTTATATAGACAGGGTAAGCTAACGGTAGCTATAAGATTGGTAAGATGTTTATATAGACAGGGTAAGCTAACGGTAGCTATAAGATTGGTAAGATGTTTATATAGACAGAGTAAGCTAACGGTAGCTATAAGATTGATAAGATGTTTATATAGACAGGGTAAGCTAACGGTAGCTATAAGATTGGTAAGATGTTTATATAGACAGGGTAAGCTAACGGTAGCTATAAGATTGGTAAGATGTTTATATAGAGTAAACTAACGGTAGCTATAAGATTGGTAAGATGTTTATATAGACAGGGTAAGCTAACGGTAGCTATAAGATGTTTATATAGACAGGGTAAGCTAACGGTAGCTATAAGATTGATAAGATGTTTATATAGAGTAAACTAACGGTAGCTATAAGATTGATAAGATGTTTATATAGACAGGGTAAGCTAACGGTAGCTATAAGATTGATAAGATGTTTATATAGAGTAAGCTAACGGTAGCTATAAGATGTTTATATAGACAGGGTAAGCTAACGGTAGCTATAAGATTGATAAGATGTTTATATAGACAGGGTAAGCTAACGGTAGCTATAAGATTGGTAAGATGTTTATATAGACAGGGTAAGCTAACGGTAGCTATAAGATTGGTAAGATGTTTATATAGACAGAGTAAGCTAACGGTAGCTATAAGATTGATAAGATGTTTATATAGACAGGGTAAGCTAACGGTAGCTATAAGATTGGTAAGATGTTTATATAGACAGGGTAAGCTAACGGTAGCTATAAGATTGGTAAGATGTTTATATAGAGTAAACTAACGGTAGCTATAAGATTGGTAAGATGTTTATATAGACAGGGTAAGCTAACGGTAGCTATAAGATGTTTATATAGACAGGGTAAGCTAACGGTAGCTATAAGATTGATAAGATGTTTATATAGAGTAAACTAACGGTAGCTATAAGATTGATAAGATGTTTATATAGACAGGGTAAGCTAACGGTAGCTATAAGATTGATAAGATGTTTATATAGAGTAAGCTAACGGTAGCTATAAGATGTTTATATAGACAGGGTAAGCTAACGGTAGCTATAAGATTGATAAGATGTTTATATAGACAGGGTAAGCTAACGGTAGCTATAAGATTGGTAAGATGTTTATATAGACAGGGTAAGCTAACAGTAGCTATAAGATTGGTAAGATGTTTATATAGACAGGGTAAGCTAACGGTAGCTATAAGATTGGTAAGATGTTTATATAGACAGGATAAGCTAACAGTAGCTATAAGATTGGTGAGATGTTTATATAGACAGGGTAAACTAACGGTAGCTATAAGATTGATAAGATGTTTATATAGAGTAAGCTAACGGTAGCTATAAGATGTTTATATAGACAGGGTAAGCTAACGGTAGCTATAAGATGTTTATATAGACAGGGTAAGCTAACGGTAGCTATAAGATGTTTATATAGACAGGGTAAGCTAACGGTAGCTATAAGATGTTTATATAGACAGGGTAAGCTAACGGTAGCTATAAGATGTTTATATAGAGTAAGCTAACGGTAGCTATAAGATTGATAAGATGTTTATATAGACAGGGTAAGCTGACGGTAGCTATAAGATTGATAAGATGTTTATATAGAGTAAGCTAACGGTAGCTATAAGATGTTTATATAGAGTAAGGTAACGGTAGCTATAAGATTGGTAAGATGTTTATATAGACAGGGTAAGCTAACGGTAGCTATAAGATTGGTAAGATGTTTATATAGAGTAAGCTAACGGTAGCTATAAGATTGATAAGATGTTTATATAGACAGGGTAAGCTAACGGTAGCTATAAGATTGATAAGATGTTTATATAGAATAAGCTAACGGTAGCTATAAGATGTTTATATAGACAGAGTAAGCTAACGGTAGCTATAAGATTGGTAAGATGTTTATATAGAGTAAGCTAACGGTAGCTATAAGATTGGTAAGATGTTTATATAGAGTAAGCTAACGGTAGCTATAAGATTGGTGAGATGTTTATATAGACAGAGTAAGCTAACGGTAGCTATAAGATTGGTAAGATGTTTATATAGACAGGGTAAGCTAACGGTAGCTATAAGATGTTTATATAGACAGAGTAAACTAACGGTAGCTATAAGATTGATAAGATGTTTATATAGAATAAGCTAACGGTAGCTATAAGATGTTTATATAGACAGAGTAAGC